>NW_025945795.1:0-226482 GCF_000764305.2 Hyalella azteca | reverse complement strand
TAGCAAGACCTGTATACTTGAATTTAGCAAGACGCTGTATACTTGAATTTCGCAAGACCTGTATACTTGAATTTAGCAAGACCTGTATACTTGAATTTCGCAAGACCTGTATACTTGAATTTAGCAAGACCTGTATACTTGAATTTAGCAAGTCCTGTATACATGAATGAAAGGAGACCTGCAAACTTGAATGAAGCGAGACCTGTAAAGACCTGTATACTTGAACGAAGCGAGACCTGTAATTAAAGACCTGTATACTTGAATTTAGCAAGACCTATATACTTGAATTTAGCAAGACCTGTATACTTGAATTTAGCAAGACCTGTATACTTGAATGTAGCAAGACCTGTATACTTGACTGAAGAAGTCTTGAACTTAAGCCCTGGTGTGGGCAGAGTTACAACAGTTCTAATCGCACCGCCCGCCGCCTGCATACCCGTCTAAACGAGCCTCTTCAGTTCAAGTGGACCACAGCTCCATGGCTATGGTCAGTTTCACGTACAATTATGCTTGTCATGTACGACAACGCTTGTGCTGCAGCTTCTGCGGATGTAAAAATTCCTGGCTGATCAGGAGTGGTTCATGAATAGCTGCGGTTGATAAAGTTATAAATTTTAATATCAGGTTATGATAATGGCTGCGTATGATAAAGTTATATTTTTTAATAGGGTTTGTGGTTTGTGAGTTAGGAAGTGGCAGGAATAAAATGCATGAGCTAATAACTGACATGTGTGGGTGGGATAAAGAAATATTTTGATAATTATAAATAAAGCTTAAAATTAGGTCACCGAAAATATTTGGTGTTTCAGAAATAGAAAGTTTTTAAGCAGTAGAGTGAAACCTGGGAACGAGGAGTGGTACATACAAATATAAGTATAATATACAATAATAAGAAGAATACCATATAATATTGAGCGAGAAAAATGTTATGAACACGAACAGTTGTATGGCTAACACAGCTTAACAAATTGTTTTGTTGTGTTTTTTTTTTTCGATTAATGATTTTGGAAAATTTACAAATCAAGCTTAATTGTATATTATTATTACAAATCAAACCTAATTACATGTTCAACTTTCATATTAGGCTCAATTATTTATTTCTAAGAAAGATAAAAGCCATGAGAAAGGACTGTACTTTAACAAGATTGCATGAATAATAAATTAATTTCATCATCACAAGCGTTTCAGTATGCATGCATGTAAACTAAACATTCGCTAGCACGCCTTAATCTACATAATTAGTTTCCCAAGCGGAAACATGAAGAAAAAACGTGCAAGAAAATTTTTTAAAATTACCTATTGTTTTCATTACAATCCTTATAAAAGTTTAATAAGAATAAAGACTTTGAAGCAGCGATTTGTATAAGTTTAATAGGAATAAAGACTTTAAAGCAGCGATTTGTATAATATTATTGACAGGAGTTTATGGTGTATGCAGTACAGAGGAGAGGTAGCGCGGTCGGAAATAAGTAAGAGTTTAATCTTGAGTGGCTGAACCAAGCTTTTTAATGCTATCGTACAGGATAGCTCCGTGATAGTCGAAGCGTGACGCTAAAACGTTAACCGTGTCGTTGCATCAAAGCCGCGAACCTCGACGTAACATTTGATGGGTGCAAGTGACGCTAAAACGTTAACCGTGTCGTTGCATCAAAGCCGCGAACCTCAACGTAACATTTGATGGGTGCAATCTTGCTTAAAATATTGGCAAGCTTCACGATTTTATCAATCTTTATCGGTGTGATGCTGTTACTAATTTTACACTTTTAGAAATCTTGTCCGTTTTTAAACTGCTGAAGTTTTTGCTGGAATTTGGTAACAATTTTTTACGGATAAAAAAATCTCATATTTGTATAGGTTAATTGATGTGAACGGAAGCTGATGATACTTTATTACTTTCATAATAGGGATAAGAAACATTCGATGTCACAGCCATGATTTTAATGTGGGGAGGTGCTGTGATTTTGATGATAAGATTAAGTGGTGGACATTGCCGTGAAGATAAGATGATAAATATTTGAGCAGATGAGTATAATAATGCAAATATGATAAATATTGACTCTTGGTTGTGCTGCAATTGTCATCACTACATCACTGACTATAACAATAATGGTAAAAATATGAGCTGCCTACAGTCGGGCAGCCTTGGACAGGTCCTAAACTAGTCTTAAGTTTCAACTGTTCTACGAAAGCGAGAGTTAAAACTGAGAAGAGTGAACGACCGCTTCATGCTTCGATGGACAGAGATGTTTAAAAGTAAAAATTACCCGAACGAATGAACTTTTTGGAAGAATACTATGCTTGGAAAGAGAGTTTTGGTTTTCAAATTTATGCCTTCCGGTCAGTGTTTTGCTCCCTAAAATCGAACAATTGTTTGTTTAACATGTTTTTTTTATGTATTTTCGATTATGTAATTACGATCATTTGATAAGGTGTATACAATTATGGGTATAGTAAAAAAACAACTACTGCACTTTTGTTACATTTGTTTCCACAATTCTGAATATTTTTTAGTAATGGTGAAAAAGAGTCATAACCTTATTTCAAACCATTTCTACTTCTCACCAAAATTGTTTGTTTAACATGTTTTTTATGTATTTTCGATTATGTAATTACGATCATTTGATAAGGTGTATACAATTATGGGTATAGTAAAAAAACAACTACTGCACTTTTGTTACATTTGTTTCCACAATTCTGAATATTTTTTAGTAATGGTGAAAAAGAGTCATAAACTTATTTCAAACCATTTCTACTTCTCACCAAAAAATGAAAAAAAATATCTCGCGGACAAAACGAAGAAAAAACGACGAATATTGTCATGAACAAACAATATTCCAAGGAATTCCAGCTGTAAAAGAAGCCCCTTACTCACCACTGAATGGTGATGTCTTATAATTACGAACCACCCACCCACAAATTGCCGGTTACCTATCAGCGAAAGTCGGATCGTGCGTTCGGCGCATGGATTCACTTACCCAACGCTGCGACGTGCTCAAAATTACGATCGAGATAAATTCAATGTGATGAAGCTGGAGAACGATATTCGTGAGCCTAATAATAAATAACAAAATTACATTAGTTTGTTAAAATTTTGATTGGTTATTAAAATTTTAGGCCATGCGAAAACGTTGATATTTTGTCAGACGATATAAATAAGAATTATCGGTGAGAGGATTGGTTATAGCGTAGGAAATGAAGCAAAAACCTGAATTAAATAACCTTGAAGACCTATTAAAGGCCATGGTAATTTAGGAGAGACTGATTATGCTCTGATACGGCTTTTAAATAAGAGAAAAACTAATAATGTAATAAATAAATATAAAAATGATTTATAATCCAAGGCCGGAACGTGAAAATATTATTTATTGTCGATGTTATGTTTCACTCCAAGTTTTTTAGATTGTTATATCTACAAGTTGAATTAAAGTTGAATTACGAACGACAAATCAGAGGACTATTTGCAATTAGTATCGCATAATAAAAATTTATTGGCAGCATTTTTCAATAATACAGTTTCGAATGATCAAATCGTGTCTCGATTTGAAATTTTAATTCACCAAGTTATTGGAGCAGAACATTAAAAAACTAGAGAATTATTAGACAGAATATTTGGACATCCGCGCTGGACTTGAGTCGCTACTAAGAATTTAACTCATTTTCATGTGGCTCAACTAACAGAAGTAATCTGGCCATAAATATCAAGTTTAAGAAGCACCAGCTGTCCATGCGCCAGCTATCTGAGCGCCAGCAGCAATTTGGTCAAAATTTTTTACGACTGCAGTGAGCTCATAAGCAAAGCCATGGCTTCTTATCTAAAGGTCATCACGAGTAAAATGTTTTCATGGAGTCATGCTTAAATTTCATCAGCACCTCTTCGTAAATTTTCCTAGTTTCTTATCGTAAAGAATTCTGCTGGCACGTCAAGAATCTGAAAGTGCGGTAGTTGTCACGAGCCACGGCGCGCCCTTAAACCAAAAATATTGAGGTTCAGTTTAGTATATAGAGACTCGAGCGGCCATTCATGCATCATTCTTAAGATTTTATCGGAGTTTTTTTGTAGCATGAGGGGGCGATAGAAAAAGGCTCACGTCAATCTGTCTGAGACGAGATATCAATCCCGCATCTATTCTCAGAAATT
The DNA here is from genome assembly GCF_000764305.2 of Hyalella azteca. Taxonomy (NCBI): domain Eukaryota; kingdom Metazoa; phylum Arthropoda; class Malacostraca; order Amphipoda; family Hyalellidae; genus Hyalella; species Hyalella azteca. The sequence goes on along the minus strand of NW_025945795.1, from coordinate 222,344 downwards.
GAGGCTACGTTAAAAGCTTCTTGAATTGAACCATTTCGAAAGCCCGTTGATTTTCACTGATTAAAGTATTAGCTTCAATTAGCGTCCATGTTTTGCTTAATTTTTGTTAGCTGATTTTGCAGCCGAGCCAGAAGAAAGTTTCTCAGATGTTGCTCGTGTAATATGATAATAATGTAGATATGCAAGAGGGGTTAGCAAACTATTATAGTTGGTGTTGTATAATATAATACAGTATAATAGTATGATAAAAGTACTTGGTATCTGGATTCTCGTTAGTAACTTGAAAATAGTGAATACACCAACCGCAGACTAACATTCAGAATCCTCAGAGAAATTGCTACAAGCTCAAGATATCATGCGTGAATATGTTCAAGAATATACAAGGTATCAAGCGTGAATTTCTTCAAGAATATACAAGGTCTCATGCGTGAATGTGTTCAAGAATATACAAGATATCATGTGTGAATGTGTTCAAAAATATACAAGGTATCATGTGCGAATGTCTTCAAGAATATACAAGGTATCATGCGTGAATGTGTTCAAGAATATACAAGGTATCATGCATGAATGTGTTCAAGAATATACAAGTTTTATGCGTGAATGTCTTCAAGAATATACAAGGTATCATGCGTGATTGTGTTCAATAATATACAAGGTATCATGCGTGAATGTGTTCAAGAATATACAAGGTATCTTGCGTGAATGTCTTCAAGAATATACAAGATATCGTGCGTGAATGTCTTCAAGAATATAAAAGGCATCATGCATGAATTTCTTCATGAATATACAAGATATCATGCATGAATTTCTTCAAGAATATACAATGCGTGAATTTCTTCAAGAATATACAAGGTATCATGCATGAATGCGTTCAAGAATATACAAGGTATCATGCATGAATGTCTTCAAGAATATACAAGGTATCATGCGTGAATGTGTTCAAGAATATACAAGGTATCATGCGTGTTTAAGAATATACTTAAGGTATCATGGGTGAATTTCTTCATGAATATTCAAGTTATCATGCGTGAATGTGTTCAAGAATATACAAGATATCATATGTGAATGTGTTCAAAAATATACAAGGTATCATGTGCGAATGTCTTCAAGAATATACAAGGTATCATGCATGAATGTATTCAAAAATAGACAAGGTATCATGCGTGATTGTGTTTAAGAATATACTTAAGGTATCATGCGTGAATGTGTTCAAGAATATACAAGGTATGCGTGAATGTCTTCATGTCTTCAAGAATATACAAGGTATCATGCATGAATGTGTTCAAGAATATTCAGATACTATTTTTCGTCAGTGGTCCCAGCGAAACGCCGGTCTGCATGATCCTGCCGATGATGTTGCGGCGTTTGAACAGTTTTGTAACGGACTGCAGTGCCGTCTTACGACGTTTTTTATCACCATTGTGGCCTTGGTGAGGCTCTTAAAAACCCTTTATTCTGTCGGGTCATCTTGAAGAGAGGCGGAGTCTCATCACAGCTTGGCGCTCTTGGCCAGAATCATTTATTCGGTTAATGCGTTGTGACTTTCCCTTCTCATCCTTATCGTTATTTTACACTAAAAATTTGCTATTTCTCATCACAATGAGCCAGACTGAGGAGAAATGCTAGTTCAAAATTCTTGGGGTTTGAATTTTCAACGCGTTATATTCATCGTCGAGCAGAAATTTGAATGAACGTTAATATTTTTGGTCATGATCAAACTGCACGAATTTATTACTACAGGCGCACGCAAAGCTCACATGATAATGTAGGAGAAATTTTATAAACATAAATCTAGTTATTTACATGAGATTTATGGCTCAGTAGCTCACAAGGTGACAAGGAAAACCCGGTCCTGTTCTGGGAATGGAATAAACGTTCGTGGAATTGCATGCCATTTAGCATGATTGCAGGTAATGTTGAACACGGGTGTGAACTTGGGTTCAGTATAAATATATTAGAAGAAACTCACAAGGCAAAGTATGTTGAAACACCGTTTAATTAACAGTGATCATTATTCAATAAAATAATAGTTAATTCATATTAACTCAACTTTAGATGAATGGAGGGAAGCTGTTTTAAAATATTTAAAAAAATAATTTTGTGATATAATTATTTATTTATTGTGAAACCTATTAGGAAATTCATTGTGAAACACACACGTGGGAAGTTTTACAACACCACCAACCTTTGCAGAGAACGTTGCACAAGTTTCCAGTCGAGAAGACTGAACACGCTCCACGTGACGCCCAATAGCTGTTGTGTGTTTGTTTCTTTTTCATGGGAGATTCGCAATTATTTCTTAAGATGTGCAAATACAGGCTGCGTCTCGAGCGAGACAAAGGGCTCGTCTCGCTGAGTGAGGGAGATGAGGGGGCGACGCTGGCTGCGAGGTCACGTTTCGATAGCGACGAGTTGATGTCGCGGTCACTTCACTTAGAAATATCAACACAAATATCCCAGAATCTAAACCCAAGGGAAATCAATAATACAAATATAGAATAAAATAAATATTACAAATATAAACTAAGAAATTTGGCATTTAACTAAGAAAATCTCTATTTTTCAGTGAAATTGAATATTTATGCTTAAAACTTGATCATTCAAGTTAATTCTCTTGTAACAGCAAAACAGAAACAAATATGAATATGCTTTTTACATATTTAATTTCTTTATCCAATTTGTGTATTTTAGAGCATTTTACTTACCGTGGGCTGAACGTTTGGTGTTTGAAATACACCTGCAAATGTATGTCCGAAGCACAATGAAAATGGGCGTGTTCGTTGAGACGCATGGAATACTTAACCTTGTAATTTGAACGTTATTTTTTGAAGCTTAATTGGTGTCAAAAGTAATAATAACGAATGCTTGTTTGCATTCCTGAACTTCATACAGATTTCGGTATGTCTGAAATTTACACGAGTCTGTATTACGAAAAAATCATAAACATTATAGTTTTGAATCTCCTAAACAGACAGATTGGTTATAATAATTATCGATGATCACCGTTTGATGATTCAGTAATTTTTAGTGAATTTTTATTCTGCTATAACTCAATAATAAAAACTCCCCATTTGCTTGTTTGTGACTAACCGTCGGCCCTCGTATGGCCACCGCGAATCCAGTGAAAATTTTCCCGTGGGTTCTAGTGTCCATAATTGGCAAAGTGTTTGAAGAGCTAAAATACGTTGAGGCGGAGTTTGTATATAATGAGCAAGTACACCCAAAAACAACGTCAGTTGACCTTACTTTCGTTAGCGCAACTCTGGGAATCGACCAAGAAATGCTTGGCCTGTCTCGCTTGTATACGTAGTGTTGGACAACCAACTGGGTTGCAACTCTTAATTTTTTGTTTATCTTAATTAATTAATTGTTTAAAAATCTCAATTTCGTTGAAATGAAAATCATTTAAAACTTAACGTGTTTATAAACCGTGATTTTTTTTGTTTGGTGCCCAGCAGCGATTAGATGAGATGTCAAATTTAAAAATGTGAAAAAAAGATGGAAGATGATTCAGAGTATCTAAACTGTCCATGACATCTAAGGTCTTTAGGCCTAGCCTGTTGCGCAACAAAGTCTAGAAATCAATTTATTTTCCGGCTATTTGAAGTAAAATACCTTGTTTTTGTTGTTTTTAATGATAGAAATCATGTATTAATCAGAAATCATATATAATCATATATGTAATGTTATTGTTCGTTTCCACTTGTGACTCAAATTCTTCATACTCTGATACGTTGAGTTTCTTCTCTTCATACTCTGATACGAATTCTTCGTAGAAGAGAATTCTTCATACTCGAATTCTTCATACTCATACTCATACATACTCATACTCGTCTTTTGCCCAACGCAGTTGTTTGAGTGTACAGTTGCAACAGTGCCCTAGCCATACCCCATCATAGCTCCAAGACACAAAGTTTAATAGCTACGGTGACCTTAAGGCACTGAAACAAGGGGCATTCCACATTGGGGTAGGTTACGATTTAAAAAGTTTGTGTTACAACCAGTGTTTCAGTTGTTTTAATTCACTTTTATTTTGAATGCATCACTTAGTATGAAATATTTATTACTTGTACGATCATTAATAAACGTATGTGTGTACAGGGTTAAAACATTAAAGCATCGTCTTGCAGGCCAGACCAAAGGCTGAAGCTACACTTCATCCTCTCTGCAGGACAGCAATGAATGCTAATTGCTTTTTCGTCACTTCGCTCGAGCTTCATTGATTCGCTGCCCAAGAATTTACATTTAAATGGATTCTCGAGGACGACGTTGCTAGAAACGAGCCTCAACGTTGCCATTTTTTCCTTCAAGGGAAATAGATCCCGAGATTTTATTCCGTCTGCCACGTTTCGAAATTCGTGAAATGAACGGGCGGGCAAAAGGCCCCCGGTCATAGAAATAGGCCTGCTCTGCATTTAGTTCACCTGAAAATAGGGACATTAAGATAAGTGAGAGGGGAAATGTTTGTTTAGAAGAGGCTGTTACTCTGTATTTAAAATTTTGACGATTAATGCCTCGTTTGCTTTGTTACATTTTTAGTTATTGGGGCTTTCCAAAAGATGGTAATTCAAGCCAGGCAAGATTTTGTCAAGATTCTAGTGAACTAGGCACACTCGCACTTCTAAGCACTTTCAACTTTCTCAACTTTCGTCATTCGCACTCTCACCACTCATATCTCTTACCAGTCGTCCCTCTCACCACTCGCACCTTGCATAACTCACATCTCTCACCACTCGCACCTCTTAGCACTCGTCCCTCTAACCACTCGCCCCTTTCTCCACTTGGTCCTCTCACCAGTCGCCTTTTTCACCACTTGAACCTCTCATCACTCACCACTCTCACCACTCACACCTCATATCACTCGCACCTCTTACCACTCGCCCTCTCACCACTCGGTCCTCTTACCACTCGGTACTCTTACCACTCGTCCCTCTCACCACTAGCCCATCTCACCACTCGCACCACTCATGCCAATAACTCGCGCCAAAGACGAAACTCATCCCAAACGCCACGGTGTGTTTTTTCCTCTGCGTGGCAAGCGTGTCACACGGAATGTGTCCCGTGTGTTCTCCTGCTGTGAATCCATTAGCGCGTGAGTAATACGCAAGACTCTTGCAGTTCATGAATAAACGTCACATGTTTCACAGACAGAGGCGTGAGGCGAGGCTGGTGTCTGCACTCATGATTGTCTGCCTCATTCAAATTCATCGGCGGGTCTTGGACGGCCGCTCATAGGAACAACGCTTGTAAAACGTCTAAAATTTTTCATATATTAAAATATTTTTTACCAATCATAAGACAACGTTTGTAAAACGTCCAAAATTTTTTCATAGATTAAAATATTTTTAAACAAAAGTTTGTGGTACACAAATGGATTTTTTTAATTTGCAATGTTGCTATAAAATCGAGATCAACAATTTTTCAAAAGAATTGAAGGATGAATCAGGAAATTTCAAATTAAAAATTTAAATATGCTTGGATAAAAGTATAAATGTAAATTTAACGTTTTTCAAATTTATTGAAATTTATGACTTCAATTTCTTGCGCGCACTATTATTCAATAGACAAAGAATTATAAATAACTTCATCCACTTTTAAACCTCGATTAATATGCCAGTGAAACGAATCCAAGCCTTTAACGCCGACATTGTTTGTGCTTAAGAAATCGTTTGAGCTTCCTTCTATTGTTTCTAAGCGAGTTAAAACAATTGGTGCAGTCGTTTGCAAGACAATATCCTTTCTTAATAACCGGTATTAGGAGCTTGCTATATTTTACAGCGTGTATGCAAATTACTTTTGGCCGCGGCTGCATCTTGAATCTTGCAAGCCACAATGCAGCAATTTCAGCGCTATTTGCATATTGTTCATGTCGGTGCAGGCAAAAGTGCATTTTTATGTAATACGACATCGTATAAACTCCAATGAATACGCATTGCGCCTAATCTCATTAATTATTTCCATTGGCATGATGTAGCGTTAAGGAGATTAAAATAAATATCCTTGTGCTTACAATTTGACTGCAAAAAAAATCGCCCAATCTTAATGGCTCAAGTCACGCATCGATATAAATTACACTTTTAGGAGTGTTGCGTGATCATGAAATAATATTTCATGATAATATTTCATGATAGATAAAGCGAAATAATTCATTCGATTTTTTTTATAATATATTATTGATGGCAGAATTTTTTTAAACATTCCTGCCAAGCAAAATAATATATTGAAAAAAACAGATTGAAAAAAGAAATTATTGCCCTGAATGGAATGCTCGCTTGTGGCTTAATTGTTTGGGAATAGAATTAATCATGTGAGATTACTTTTGCTATTCATTCATTTTCCAGACTGGAGTCCTGAAAGTATTATTGAATTCACTTCTAATTCAAGCAGGACTAAATCCTGATTCCATAAGGAATATACTTCTCGGTCAACTTCTAAATTCAATTTTATTAACGTATGCATCAATAAACGTATTCAATTTTATTTACTTTGCGCCTTTTATTTCCTAAACTTTACATCTCTTTTATGTAATTCACCACGCATTCTTCATTTATAACTCACCTCCACTATAAGAATAAGAAATATAAAAAATGCCTTTGGTCTCGGGCAATCAAACAAAATATTCGTCGGCCGACATATAAGCCCACCTGATTAATATAAACGATTTTTTGACCCAGATCATGCCGCGATAATTTGTTGGAGCTGGCCCGATTTTCTATGCGCCAATTTATTTGTCCCGTAGTTTGAATGGACCCATTCATCATATCAAATAATGCATTTTTCTTTGATATTTTGGGTTCCAGCTTCATAAAATTTTTTGGGCAGATTATACTCGTGAAAGCCTTCAAGCTGGTATATGAGTGCCCGTATTTGAGTAGCCCACAGAGCAAATTATTTTTGTTATAATTAACAGACAATATAATGTTTGTTATTAACAAACATTATATTGTTGTTATTTGTCTTGCTTTTTGTTCGAATTGGAGGTGTTGTACAATATTTCTCTCCCTATTTTTTGTTATAGAAATGATGGATTGAGTATATTTTAATTTATATAAATCTCTATTTTATGTAACTTTGATGCGATAATAATTTTTCTAGTGTTTATTTCCCGAAAGGTTCGGCCAAGACACAAAAAATTACTCAAGAATTTTGATTTGCCGTCTACACTCTAGTCATTGGGGGAACTTGCGGAGCGATTTTTTAGTCATTGCGATCTAAAACGAGAATAAAACACCTGATAGCAGTAAATTTTGATTTAATTTTTAGGCTGATTTTAGAACCATTTCAGTTAGTAAAATATGGAATGTGTTTTTCTTTCAGTTGAAGTCGAAAGGCTGACTTGGTTGGAGATCTCGACGGCTTGCTCCTATCAGACCAATCACAAGCAAGTAGCCATTTCTGGCAGCCTTTATAGTGGAGCTGGAAGGCTTATCTGCCTTGGCTTTGCACGAGAATTTCAGAGTCTGCCCATCACCAAATAAATATCCAAAGAAATCGGCAACCTTTCGAGCGAAATAAAATTCTTAAAGGAATCTCGGCTGAGCTTTACGGCCTCCATGCTTTCGTTGTCGGATAACTTCGAAATTTTTTGGATTTTTCTACAACTTTTCCACTGTCTTACATTTTTTGGTTTTCAGGTTATTGAACTGAATACCTTTTTGTCGAAAAGATTTCAGTAAAGACTAGAAACACAGAAAAAATTAAATCTAAATGACTATAAGCGTCAGAAATATTGAATTTAGCCGAGAATTTGCCGCTTTTTTCATCTTGTGAACCGACAAGAAATAATTAATACGGGAGCACAGAAATACATAAAAATATTTAAAAACTGAATTAGAAGTGCTGGATTTATTTTCATTGCGCCCCACTTTAAAAGGTACATCTGAGGAACACTGATGAAGAAAAATTCTATCTAAAAAATGCACTTCCAACTACGTGGATATAGCGGATAATAATATGATGATCTTGTGGGGACATTTGGATATTATTAAATTACTTTTATAGCTGATAAAATTCCAACCTGGGCTGTTGTGAATAATTTGCTGCAATGTAAGTATTAATACGATGCTTTTCTATTAAACGGCAATTATTGCAAAAATGGTATTATTGTAACATTGCCCTAATTTTGTTTTTTAGAGCCATTACAAGATTCCGATTTTGAGGCATCTCCGAAGCGCTTGAATCTCGAAATTCTTTTTCTCTCAACCACACCCTTTGCCTCGAATTCGTTATTGATAACAGATTTCTGACGTCACTCTCTGCCTTCGAGGCTTCACGATGTTTTTGCATGCAATTTTTTTCCCGTGTTCAGAGAGGAACAAGTTTCCGGTGCAGTTTTCCCTGCTCTGAAGCTGTCACAGTTTCGTGTTTAGGCGATGCTGTTAAGATATGCAAAACTCCTACTGTTTCCTGTCTTGTTTACACTTAAGGCTATAGCCAAGCAAATCAATAGTTGTTGACTGCAATAGAAACATTACGAGAAAAATTCAGATAATTGTCAGCATTAAGAAATTTACATAGATGCCAATATCATTGTTATTCACTTGCTAAGAGGAAGATTGGTTATTGGAAACAATGGGACAGAGATTTGCACTTTTTCTTTCGTGCACAGTGTTGTGCACATCTCTAATATCCGTTTTCATCTAATTTGCCGTTTCACGACATGAAAGTCTGTTGATAATTTGAAAAATTTTATAATAAAATATATGCAATATGAATTAAATTTATTATATAAATTGTATATTAATTTTTGAAGATAATTACCCAACTGGCAGGAAATTGTCGTCAGAAATTTTTTTCTTGCAATCAAACGTGTCATCAGATAAACTATCTACATCAGAATCTAATAAATATGATTATTATCACCTCTCATCACCAGCAAGACAAGAATGTAGTCATGATTCAATTCTATTATACTATCAATGAAATTCCTACCCAATCAGTGATCGAATTGTTAATGTTAATCAAAAGTTAATCTCTGGTCGAATTTTTGTCACATCATTACGCATCATATTCATTATTCTATTTGATAATACATAGCATCGACAGCCCACATAATCCTAAACCATTTAATATTACTATTCATCAATCGTCACACAATCTTCTTGGATTTATCAACCCGTCATATCACTGCAACTCATAATATTTTTCGATTTAATACAGCGTCATACAGTGCCAAAACTCAGCAATAAATCCCATGTTGTTCAGAATATTTCTGTGGGCGTTAACCTGAAATTTGCTCTTGAACGCGCGCGAAAAGTTTTTTTCTCACCATAGAACGCGGAATGATTAAGCAGTTTCTTGTGATGAAAAGACGCCATCGACAAGCCGGCGTTGTTTACCCCATGCCTAATAAGGGGCATCTCGAAGGGGCTTTAGGCCTTTAAATGCCCGTCAGAAAGTGTCTGTCATTGTCAGGGAGTGAGGATGTTTGTCAGTAGTCATGCTGTCAAGTCCAGCCGTCAGCGCGTCTGTCAAATTGTCAGCTAAAATGTGTTGCTGACACCTACAACATCTTCAGCTGCCGTGACAACAACGATGCAACATTGGCAACAAGTGAAGTCAGAGGCGGACGAATGTTCTGCACTATTGCGGGTATCAAATCTTGTGCAAAAAACTGGTATGTTACACTGAATCATCTCGAATAACAGTTAAAAGTGCTCAACAACAATCATAATAAATTTTTACCTTAAAATTTATAAATCTCCCTAGCTTTAGATAGAGAATAAGTCTTGAGAATCTATACTTGCAAGTTCGGTCGAAAAATTAAGTGCAATTCCTATGATCTTCCCGGAGTGAGAAAAAAATGATCATAACTTTGATCTGACCAACGATGAACTTCGTCGAAGTTTGCAATTGAATGCGCGTGGCTGCAGCAGGTCAGGCATGCGTGGCGTGCGAAACCTGCATTCGTAGTCCGCATTCGTGGCGTGCGTAGTCCGCATTCGTGGCGTGCGTAGTCCGCATTCGTGGCGTGCGTAGTCCGCATTCATGGCGTGCGTAGTCCGCATTCGTGGCGTGCGTAGTCCGCATTCGTGGCGTGCGTAGCATGCATTTGTATTGGTCGCGTCTTCGACTGGTTTGTTTTCTAGTCATCAGGTAAAAACAGCGCTGAAACTGAACGGTTTAACAGGAGAGAAATCTCCCGGAACCGCTTAGTGCTCCGCTGGAATCTATGTCCCGGAAAAAATTTGTTCCGTAGTTGATTATTTTAGTGGTTTTTATGATAGTTGTGTTGTAGTTCTTATAGAGTCGTGTTGTAGGATAGTAGTGCGTAGTATAATTGATGGCAAGAGAGTTGATGAGGTCCGCATATTTATTTACTTATTAAGGCTGAATTTATTCCTCGCTTTGTTGAATACGGTAATAAAATATTTCCAAAATTGCATTTATACACTAATTGCTGTTCTCGATTTAGGAGACAAAATTTTCTAAAAAAAGGAAAGTTAGAAAAATAGTCCCAACTTTTTTTTAGGAATTTGTTTCAATTCCACTGATATGAAAAGAAGGGCAGTAATAGTTTTAGCAAAGTCTTTACGGGAATGTCAATGCTATTTTCATGGGGCGGAGTGACGGAAATCTCAATTTCCCTTATGTGTATCCTCGTTTGTAATCCTTACTTGTAATTTGGAGACTCTTCAGCTCTCAGCTTTACGAAATTTCATTCAGCTTTATCAATTTAGACCAGAAATTATATCACTGTTGAAAGTATCTGCTGTTGTTGTTATGTTTACATTAATTATTTAGAGATTAAATGGTAAAAAAGGAGTACAGAGAAAAACGAAACTACGAAAAATCTTAACTTAATCACTGAAAGAAATTTTTATGTTGCCATGAGCATCTCTTCCAGTTCAAAATGCAATTTTTATATTTCCTGTTACTTATCTATGTAGAACTAAAATTTTGATTACGTAAATAAAAAAATCTTCTGAATGGAATTTCAATTTTGACGAAAATGCCACCCTGCGGCTGGCATCTGCCGAGACATGCCGCCCAGGCTGCGCCGCAGCACTAGCAGACCATCAGGGACGTTTCACCGCAGGCCGACGGTCGGCCACACTCGGCCGCGCGTAAGGCGGCCGAGTTTGCAACAGTGAACGAGTTGAGGAGCGAAGCTCAAACAAAGGCTTGATTTACTGTCGCGTCGCAGCAACGCGAAACTGACACATGGTTCTTTGACACATATGGCTCTTTGACACATGGTTCTTTGACACACTGTTCGGTGTCAGTGGAACCGTCAGGGTTAATCAACTATTAATACGGAGGAAAAACTGACGTTATCGGAAGGAAAAAAATAGCAGTTAAATAATCTGACTTTAATTTCACAAAGTATTCGGGGGTAAAAAAATTGACTGATTTTCTGTCATAAAGAACATAGGGTTTTAACAATCAATCAGGGTAATGATACAATGTATGTAAGTTGATGAGGGATCAATGATTGCTCATAAAATAAATATATATCGTAGGGACAAATAGATACCGTAGCAATTATTCAAGACTGTCATGAAAAATTGATGAAAACTCACGAATACTTGGAAATCTTGAATATTTACGCCAGCAGCGTAGCCGCATGGCAGCCGTTATTTCTTTGGTTCCGAATAACCAATTTCTGGAGACATGGAATGTGAGAATTTAAGGAGGGAATTTTCAGACAATGATGCTTCGAAGAAATCTCTAGCGTCCTCAATAAGGGTTGTCCTCCAATGTCTAATAAAAATAATGATTTCTTGCGTTGTCCAGTAAAAAAATAGGGTGTATTATGGTATCTAATGAAATAATGTAGTAATATAAAATAATAAAAATTCGTTTACATTTTTTCTTGTGGTTATGGCCATGAAAAATAAAAAAAACTTCGATCATTAGAATTACGCAAATTTACAATACTAGAAATGCATAGAATGGAAAAGATATTCGGTAAATTCAAAATTATATTCTCGTAAATTCGAGAACTTTTAAGAGCCAGTGAATTTTTTGCATCGATGAGAATTTCAAGTAAAACATACTATTCGAAAAATGTTCCTTAATCCCTAACCAGAATAATTAATCTCATGAAGAGCTCCCAAACAACATTATCTTCATCCATTTCCTTCATTTCCTTCATTTTCTCCTTCCATCATTTTTTTATTGTGAAAATTTCAATGAAAATTACAACGATCAATTCGACTCAATAGAAGCAGTGCTCGATTCTTTCAACGTGCGCTTTCATCCAATATGAATCTCAGGCCGGAGTTTTAGCTTCAAATTTTTGATGTCGACTGAAAACGTCTTTTGAACTCGCAATGCTGCTGAAACGTAAACAAACACTGAAGATCTGTTGTAAACAGAGACCCCTGAATGCTGGGCCAGCCACGTAAACAGTCTACACCCAACCAGGATTGAGTTACTTGCAAGCGATGAAACAACTAAACAAATAAACCTTCATGCTCACCAGCTCGAAATGCGCCGCAACGCGCCGCTGTTGAACCAAACACGCACGCATACCTCGATGACGAAACCATCTGTCTACCACGTACTGTCTACCATCTGTCTCCTGTACCACGTACTGTCTACCATCTGTCTACTGTACCACGTACTGTCTACCATCTGTCTCCTGTATCACGTACTGTCTACCATCTGTCTCCTGTACCACGTACTGTCTACCATCTGTCTCTTGTATCACGTACTGTCTACCATCTGTCTACTGTACCACGTACTGTCTACCATCTTTCTCCTGCACCTTTTACTGTCTACCATCTGTCTCCTGTGCCACGTACTGTCTACCATCTGTCTACTGTACCACGTACTGTCTACCTTCTGTCTCCTGCACCACGTACTGTCTACCACTTGTCTCCTGTACCACGTCCTGTCTACCATCTGTCTCCTGTACCACGTAATGTCTACCATCTGTCTCCTGTAGACTGTTTCAGAACAATACAAGCGCCAATATAATCATTGTAGAACGATGCACGTGAAAAGGACTACTTCTAAATTAACAGGCTCTCATCTAATGCACTGTACAAAGAAATAAAATAAAATATTGTACAACCAAAGAATATTATTGCATAGTAATCCATAAAAGTAGGCTGTTTAAGGCATATTGGGCAATGTGCAACACGCTAACATTTAATATATTGAAGGTGCAGCGCATTATGAACCTGGCACAAGTAGCAGTAGCCGTCGCTTTTGCCTAAAATTTTGATCTTCGGGTGCTTGAAACCAAGATGTGTCTAATGTTCAATTATTGTATATTTAAGATGTTTCATGTAAACTAAATAGCAGCATCCAATATAAAAGGTGAGCATATGTTTTTGGTCAATTTGTTTGTTCCACAATCACATTCATCATGGATTTAACAATGGCCATGTTTAATGCAATGGATCGAGGAAGGCTTGAAAATCTGTTTGATATTCAATGCCACAAGTCAAGCATGCCACGATCATCCCTCATCTAACATATAATTCTAGGACTCGTTTGTAGGAGTTTTCCGAGCAGGCCGTGTCTTTTATCTCGTTACGTCGGTGCGAAAAACGTTCCCCTGTCTAATGAGGACGAAAGCACTCCATAAAAAACGCGGTGCTGCAAAAACCCCGCGACAAGGGGAAGCAAAGAGGAAGTTCGAATGGCGGTCGTGTGATAACGCTGTGAGAGAAACCATCTGCAAACATCACAAAGATATTTTATGGCTTGTGTCCTTCATTAATTAGAACGATGTTTCATATGTGCACACCTCAACTATGGTCATTACTACTACTGAGGATCATTAACCTATTCGTGGTTATTTAAGGTAAACTGATCATATATACAGCTACATTTACATCCAAAGCTGCTGGTATATTCTAAGTTATATATACATAAACCGTATTATACCATTTCTTCGGCTATGTTTGGAGCTTTCAAAGCTGCTTCTCATCCAAAACTGATGGCAAATCGTACGTAAAATTACACTTGCAGATAACCAAATCAACAGGTATGTTTGAAAATTGCATAAACATTGCAGCGGGTATATTCAAAGTTATANAAGTATAATAACATGTTAAAAGCTACATTTTCGTCCCCATGCATCATGTGGACGTAAACAAGTGACATAAAAAGCTACATTTTCGTCCACATGCATCATGTGGACGTAAACAAGTGACATAAAAAACTACATTTTCGTCCACATGCATCATATGGACGTAAACAAGTGACCTCTACCCAGCACTGCAGTTGCGCAAACCGTTCAACTGCGCGCCAATGACTCAGCACATTAATCTTCACCTCGCCAGCCGTCACGTAATGGTCTCGATGCCTAAATTTGGCAAGAAGTTCTTCAGTGAAGAAACGTCAAAAAGCCTGGCAAGAGAAGGGAAAGTTCGAGCCTTCCGTAAAAATGAAGATCGAGGTGAGCGATCTGGTGACGAATAGCTTATCTCTGCAGCTGGCGGTGTTTGTGGTTGTGTGAATGATAGTTTAATGGTGAATACGATGATGGTGAAATTAATTTTTAATGGTGATGGTGAATACTCGGTAATTTTAAAGTGGGCAATATTGTGAAGTGTAACGTGGACAGTGTATTGAACAGTTTATTGGTGTTAAATGCAGAGAAATTTACTTTCACCATTTGAGTACTGATACTGCGATGAAAAATATGTCGTGAAAAATGAAGTGGATGGAATTACGAATGACTGCAAATTTTGTCCCATTAGTTAACAATGAAATTACCTTTACCGTGAGAGCATTATCATGATCCTACCATGACTCGTATGAATTTAATGGTCATTTACATTGATTGGCAATACAGTGATAGGTAGCGTAATGATGCACAGCATAATTGGCAGGATGATAATGATGATGATGAAGAGCTTAATGATGCAGGACACAATGACGAGTAATGAATGACTCGTAGGTTACGACGGGCAACTCTTGCATCAGAATTCAGTAACATTAGTTAAAAGATGATAATTTTGATTATACTGCAGAATAATTATATTGCCGCTGCTGACATCCTGGGCTGCAAGTGAATAAAATTAAAATCTAATTGTTAAAGATTCATTCTAGTGTTGATGAATTTCAATCACCATGAAAAGAAACTGATCAACTAGACAAATTTTATTTACAGCAGGAAATTAAGTTAATCCAACATTTATTGAAACATGAATTTAAACATATTAGAATAATTAGATGTCAAGAAATCTATCAACCGTCAAAGTATTAATTTTATTCGATATAAATTGATTCATTCTCCCATTGCTATTTTTAATTCGAAATAATATACATCTTCTATAGAATAATTTCATCTAATTAACCTATATGAAGCACGCTTTGCTGAACATTAATCTTGAATATTAGGTTTCGACAGTAGATTCTTGAAATGAAATAATTATTTTAAATAGTAAAATGTATTTATAATTTTTCGTACATTCATATACATGAATAATGGAAAAATATGTGTTTATATGAAATTATTCGAGGATTCGATGGGGGAAGACTGATTGCTCATTAATTATTGTTAGGTAATTTGATGCTCTGAATGGATTCGCAATTGGAAGATAAACATGCAATTTTATCTTCCAATTTTATTTAGCCAATAACGTTGCTCGTAGCCAATTCTTGTTGTTCGTGATTTCTTTGTATTATGTATAATTTTCAATACATTCAGAATTTTCAAATTTGAACTAAATGTATCGGCAATTATACACTTTAGAATTATAGAATTTGTTAAAAAAATCATGATTTTTTTGTGTTGATAGTTGCATCTGAAAGCTAGCGTAAAGTTACTTAGTGGCATGCATAATAACAAACACTTATATCATTAGGAGACTCCAATTACAAGATCACCAATAATTCAAAAGCAATGGTTAATAACAAATAATATCAGAGTATAACGGGAAAACCGTAATCATATTCAATTTTTTTCTACCGTGACCTGATGACAATCTCTTATGAGACCTAAAAAAACGAACGGCAGGAGGGCAATGTCGACACTCGAGGTTTAGTTAAAAATATCATGTCCTAATCTAGAAGTAATATGCAGAAATTATCATACCAGTTTAATGAATGAAAAAGAAATAATTTATTTCATTCGTAATATATTATTATCTCAGAAATAATGTAAATTTGCAGTTAGAGAAAAATCTCATGATATACTAATTACCAACGTGAGTTTGAGAAATAACGTATATTGCAAATATTATATCATTGTAATTTTATATTATATTAATTCCTTTGTTATCATTTATCTTCCTCCTATATGATCGCCTCCTTACCCAGGCCTTCTTCCTCGCTATTTCAGTTCTCTGCTTTATATAGTGTGCTCTTTATCTATGCGAGCTTCATCTTACCCTTAAATATCCCATTCCAAAATAATCTTTCTGTTCAACTCTGTACCTCTTTTTAAAAAGGATGTACAATCAGTATTCTATATTAACATGAAATCCCTTTCCCCGCGCATCCCTCTGTTGATATAATCTCCTTGTTCCTGTCTCTCTCCACCCTCCTTTCTGTTAATATAGCCATCTTGTTCTCCTCTCTCCCCTCCCTCTCCTCTTTTAATATAATCTCCTTGTTCTCATCTCCCCCAACCTCCCATCTTCCATATAACCTCTCTAAAGTTACATCAAAGTCATGATGCGCGGGCAAGGGCGTGAATCTCTTAGCACTCCCGCCTCGAGAGTCGCTCCAGCAGCGAATATGACATCGAAGTTTGTATTAGGTCATCCAAACTTAGCCAATAACCTAGAGGATTAAGCATAAGTTGGTAGCGCCTGTGACAGAATCTGGACTTTGACGCCAGCGCGACGAAGCGATCCGGGCGGACGAGCGGAGTTTGATGTCGTTGCTAGTGCCGCGATCCTGTTTTACATAACATGGAAATGGACGGTTGAGAAAGGCTGGGTTCTACTTTATTTAATCAAATCCTATTATTTTGTTATGGAAATCTTCATTAAAATTCAGTGCGCGAATTTCATATATACTCAAAATTGACCAGGCTGTAGAATATTTTGTGCAAGTATGAAGTAGACACACACACTTTAGTCGAAGAAGTACAGTTTCCAATTCTCCACGTTTGCTTCACGCTGCTCTATAAATATTTCCTGAAATCCTGTAGGCCTCTTTTATAGCTCCCGAGCCTGAAAAGCAAAGTAAGACTAGGCTCAGAGCCTCAAATTCTAAATCCGTTACACCGCACGCTGCAAAATACGGCGCAAAATACGTCTCTCTGTGGCAGCAACTCGCCACAACATTTCCAGTGGGATTGCGCAACAGACACAAGGTGCAGCAAAGCCCCTTCAGCAACACTGCACCTTTGCTCTCCGGCGCAACATCCCTCTGGGATCCAAAGCCTCCTCATAAGTTCCCAAGGTGGAAAAACACTCCGAAATTCGCGCCGCCTTTGGTTGTTCGCAGCTCAGGAAATGTTGGGCGCTCGGACTCTTGTTTTGGGGAGGATTAATCGGGACAGCCGAGGCAGGGCCTGTCGGCAGCCAGGAACACGCGAACGATTCTAGGGTGGGAAAATTTCAAATGAAATATTATGAGGAATACAGGAAACTCTGCACATGGAGGGATACGCATAAATATACTTGACAAACTACAAAAAATATAATTCAGTACTCCTTGCAGTGAGTGACAGAGAGCGCATTTTATCGTCGACGAAAACGTGAAGTCACGGACGGATAGACAGGCGGACAGACAGACGGACAGACGGACATGGCGAGCACAGTAGTGCATTTTTTCATAAATAAGAAATTGCGCTAAAAAGAGAGGGTATGCGTGCGAGACGCTATAAGTGAAGTATGAAGCCAATGGACACGTCCAAGCGACTGAAAGTTCATATAAGAACGCAAAAAATGAATGTAAATCGATGAAGCGCATGAATCAGAGAGTGGAATGGCTGGGTGGGAAATTTTCAAATAAAATATTATGAGGAATACAGGAAACTCTGCACATGGAGGGATACGCATAAATATACTTGACAAACTACCAAAAATATAACTCAGTACTCACTGCAGTGAGTGACAGAGAGCGCATTTTCTCGTCGACGAAAACGTGAAGTCACGGACGGATAGACAGGCGGACAGACGGACGGACAGACAGACGGACAGACGAACATGGCGAGCACAATAGTGTATTTTTTTCATAAATAAGAAACTGCGCTAAAAAGAAAGGGTCTGCGTGCGAGATGCTAAGTGAAGTATGGAGCCAATGGACACGTCCAAGCGACTGAAAGTTCATATAAGAACGCAAAAAATGAATGTAAATCGATGAAGCGCATGAATCAGAGAGTGGAATGGCCCTGCGCTATTAAACTGATTGGAAAATGTCAGTGTTCGAACGGTGAATGAGCGAGGAATGAAGCGGGTGGATGGATGAGCTCTTCATCTCTAAAGAGATTGCGCGTTAGCTTAATTGGTGCCGGCGCAGCGCGCTCTCGCTCGGCCCGCCAACGAGGATTACAGACTTCTTCCAATTAATCATCGATGGCCCTTGAGCACAAATTGCATCATTAACCTGCAGTCATTTGTTGCCACTAATCCGGCGGCTTGATGTTGATGCCCTGCATCATTATAACCTGGGAACGTTAGTTACCATTAATCCGACGGCTTGATGTTTATGCCTTGCATCATTATAATATGGGATCATTAGTTGCCATTAATCCGACGGCTTGATGTTGATGCCTTGCATCATTATAACCTGGGAACATTAGTTGCCATTAATCCGACGGCTTGATGTAGATGCCTTGCATCATTATAACCTGGGAGCATTAGTTGCCATTAATCCGACGGCTTGATGTAGATGCCTTACATCATTACAACCTGCAAGCATTAGTTACCACTGATCCTTACTGGACCTTGATGTAAGGGTCCAGCATCATTATTCTGCAGCCATTGGTTGATACCAATTGTAAGTTTTGATATAGATGCGCAACATTAAACTGCGCCCTTAGTTGACACTAATCCGATGGCTTGATGTAGATGCCCTGAATCATTACGACCTGGGAACATTAGTTGCCACTAATCCAACGTTTTGCTGTAGATGCGTCGCAGCATTTTTACCTGCAACAGGTATCTATATGGGAGCAGGTATCTATATGGGAGCAGGTATCTATATGGCTGCAGGTATCTATGGCTGCAGGTATCTATGGCTGCAGGTATCTATGGCTGCAGGTATCTATGGCTGCAGGTATCTACATATATGCTCGGCTACGGAACAATTCAAGGAACAAACTTCTCACTGATAGGAACAGACTATGAGTCGAAGAACAATATTACATGTTTTGAAGATTAGCATTGATACACATTGTCTAATTTCATAAACAAAATGTTCAGTAAGTGAATTTAGAATTAAGCAAATGCGTCAGAGTTCATTCCTCGGATGTGACTTTACAGAATTCACAGGATTAATCTCACTTAAAAAGTGAGATGCCTTTCATTCAACTATACCACTCTCCACGATTATCCATGACTACTTCACATCACTCACGATTTCGAGTTTCTCATTCATGACTTCATCTAACTCATTACTTCACATCACTCATGACTCCGCATTACTCATGATTTCACGATAGGTATGATTTCAAAATAGACATGACCTCACATTAGTCATGAGTCTGTATCACTCATGATTTCTTGTTACTCATATAGCCCCATTTTACTCATGGATCCACGATTTCAAGTGACTCTTGACTTCACATTACTCATATGAAATTCTCATAAGCATGCACCGTAAGTTATGCTGACATCTCTCATGCATTAAATAATTTTCGTTAGCATGCAGTGCAAGTTATGCTGACAGCTGCCAAGCATAAAATAATTTCATAAGCATGCAGTGCAAGTTATGCTGACATCTGCCAAGCATAAAATAATTTTCATAAGCATGCACAGAAAATTATGTTAACAATTGTCAAGCATAAATAATTCTCATAAGCATGCACCGTTATAAGTGATGCTGAAATCTGCCATGCATTAAAATATTCTCATAAGCATGCACCGTAAGTTATGCTGACGTCTGCTAAGCATAAAATATTTTCATAAGCATGCACCGTTTTAAGTGATGCTGAAATCTGCCATGCATTAAAATATTCTCATAAGCATGCACCGTAAGTTATGCTGACGTCTGCCAAGCATAAAATACTCTCATAAGCATGTACCGTAAGTTATGCTGACATCTGCCAAGCATAAAATATTCTCATAAGCATGCACCGTAAGTTATGCTGACATGTGCCAAGCATAAAATAATTTTTATAAGCATGTACAAGTTATGCTGACATCTGCCAAGCATAAAATAATTTTTATAAGCATGTATGCACATCACAAATTAAGCTCAAAAAATAATATTAAAAAAGAATATTAAAGTTTGAAAGTTCCTCCTAACCACGCACATCACAAATTAAGCTCAAAAAAGAATATTAAAAAAAGAATATTAAAGTTTGAAAGTTCCTCTTAACCACGCACGTCACAAATTAAGCTTGAAAAATATTAAGTTTTGTAAGTTTCTTGTTTGGTGAGTATGAAACTTTATACTCAGTTTCACTAGAGTTTCTTGTTCACGGACAAAGGATGGATGAATTAATGTTTTTAAAATAACAAATTGGTGTGATAAGTGGAGCTGAACTGAAGTGACATGTCAGGATTAACTAAAACTCTACAATACAAATGATATTATTAATTAAAATTATTATCAATAAGTTATTAATTTTCGTGTAAAATTACTCAAAAACCAAAAAAAGTTGAAATAAAACAAAATATATGAACTGATTTGAAATCAAATTTTGAGATAACGCATGACTCGCATCCATATAATAGTGATGATTTAATTAGATTAATATAATTAATTAAAATCATAGCCCTAAAGACTATTATCAACATAATGATGAGATTTTACTTATGATATTTATATGTTCTTCATTGGATGAATATAATTTTATAATAATTAAATTACTTAAGAACAAAGATAGGTTGTAGACGTATTTTTGCATGCGAACATCATTGCCCATGCATTCATATTTTATGTTTATTCATAATATTAATAACTTTATTGTTTATGAGTATTTACTTATTTACATGTTTATAAATAAGTTTATTAAGAATTTTACCCCATTGTCTAATTGAGGCCAACAAAGCTTGTTAGCCTACATGTACAGACCCTTAATTTGTCATTTATTACAATGCATTTTTTAGTAAACTAATTGGCGCGCAGCTGTATTAATTAATGCGAGAAAGAATAAATAATTGAAATCAAATGCGGTCTCATCTTGAGCTAGAATGAATTATTCTCGTTTAATTATAGGATAATTGTTAGTCCAATTATTAGGTCAGTCAATTAGCGGCAAATACGATGTATGTAAATTTTTTTTGATAATACGTGTGTGTTATTTGTTGCTTAACTTAAGATCTTATTTACTATTTAGGCAGTTGTAAGCAGAAATTATCGTTTCAGTATTAATTATTGAAATATCCTGTTGAATAATTTTAAATTTTCATGATAACTTAGCAATTAAACAAAATAATTATGAGCTGAATTATTGCTTTAGGTATTTGATCTATTCAGTTTTTTTTACTCATTTTTCATTTTATCTAAAAATTATTGAGGAAATCAAAATTGAAGTTGAACTGAAAACATACAGTTGTTGAATGTCTAGGTATGAGCAGTTTTCTAATGCGAGGCAGATTTAGTTTACATTAGATAGATAGATTTATTATAGATTTAATAATAAATAGATTTATATTCTGCTAAAATATAATAATTAATAATAAATAGATTTATTCTGCTTAAAACATAAGCTAAAGAAAAATCGAGAAGCAAACAAAATGCCAAGTAAATTCATTATAATTTCATAAATTCTCCAAAAAAATTGAATCAACTTATCTCTCTTGTTCTTTCTTATTTTCTAATTTATTTTCTACGAGTTTTAGGTTGAGGTTGAAGTTATTCTTGCTGTGTTTGGGTTGAGACGTAATGAAAACTTCAGCTGATGACGCTGGGCAGCAATCCTGCAGCCTAGGCCATGCCCTTAAAATAGACGCGGGATCAGCAAGCGTATACTGCTACAGTGTAGCGTGCTACAGCACTGAGCGTACACTGCTACAGTGTAGCGTGCTACAGCACTGAGCGTACACTGCTACAGTGTAGCGTGCTACAGCACTGAGCGTACACTGCTACAGTGTAGCGACATATTGTTTCGCAGTATCACATTTTCATAGGTAAAGAACATCATTGTCATTTCAAGTATATCACCAAGCCCTGAGTTCTTCAGTGTTACACTGTAGACCAGCACCATGCACATACCATACAGTGTATCGTGACTCACCATAGCCATATAAATATAGACATTAATGCTCCCATAAAGGAAATGTATTATACAAGAGCGTGAAGGCGCTGAGGCAGGAGAACCCTACTAGAAATTACAGCCGCGGCATCGACGGCCGCACAATAGTCGCTCATAAGCCGCTCATAAACCGCCGATGAATTTGACTGGCGACACCAAAACAACGCGCACAAGTTTGGCTTTGTGCGCTTGCGTCGCGCGCCCGACGCGCTACCAAATGCGCTCTCGAGCTCGGAGAATGCGAAACATACAAAAAATTAGTAACTAAAAATCCTACAAGAGTAAGCGAACGAAAATTAAATCTGTGGTTTAAAATAATTAGAAAAAGTTGTTTATAAAAATCGTAAGGGAAGCTGATATACAGTAAATCGCTTACTAACTTAAAATAAAACAAAGTAACGAATAAACGAACTAGTGAAGCTGAAATTAAATTTCAGGCCAAAATAATTGCAAGAAAAATGCTTGCGAGTAAATTAGTTTCCGGGTACTAACGACAAGCAAGAATAAAGTCAATAATATATCTATTAAAAGGTAATAAAACTTTTTGGACAATCCAAAACTATTGGACAGGGTGAGACTCAGATAGAAAATCTACCACCTGTTATGAATTTGTATTATGTAAATAAAGTCAGCGAAAAGATGCATTAAGTTCAAATATTAAAATGAAATTAACAACCTCAACTAACTTACCTGCTTAGCTTACTTGTACAACACAGTAAATGTTACACCAAAGTCACCGAGTTTTCGCTAAGACTGCAGTTATTTTCACAACCATCTGAACTAAATACTTACATATATTCACAATTAATATTTCCAATTTAATATATTATTTTCCACCTACAAACTTTTGCACAAGAATTACTCATTCAGAGTCCATATATTTAATATGAAATTAAAAGTCTCGCTCAGCGGGGCTCCTGGCAATTCAGTCGTAGGTATAATAAGACTGGATCCTACAGCCCGTCACGACCTATGATATAACCATAGAATTTTAATAAGAATTTCATGAAATGATAAGAGAATATGAGAGAAATTCGTCACGAGTTCCCATGTAACTGAGAGTCGAGGTACATGGTTCCTGCGCAGTGCAAATTTCTGTTGGTAAAGAATAATAATGAATAAAAGGTAATTTGGTGTAGTCTGTAGTAGGCATAAGCTTGACGACTGCACCCAGCAAAATGAGTAGGTCATCTTGTCCAAATAATGATACACTTTCTTACCCACAGTACGAGCAGACATCAGATGTAGCCCTGATGCGCCCTTTTGCCACGCCAAACTGAGTCAAGATGACCCACAAAAGAGCTAACAGGGCATTTAACGCGGCTTTAAGTGCATTTTCGCTTATTTATGTGTTTGTGTTGGGAAACCTTCTTATAAATATATAATATCAGGAGCAGGCTTGCCATTTGAAATAATAAACTTTCTAAATCATTTGCAATACTGATCTTTATTAATTCGTGAACATGATTCTAATGCACAACTTTTAAAATAAGAATCGATCATGAATGAAAAGTTTGAAAAATTGATTGATGAGAATTTCTGCTTGATCAACTTGACGTTGAGTTAGTGTATGAGTTTGCTAATTATGGATTTCATAAATTAAATTTGCATAAAATTGATATTAAAGGAAAAAGAATTACTTTATAATTTAATTTAGGTATGAAGAAGTCTTCGTGATTTTCGCTGGCGCGGTCCGATACAGAGAAGATTTTCATAACTAAAAAATATCGTGTGATGAGTAAATATTATTTTCCGTGATTAGAGGCTGGTAGTCTTACAAGACTGGTTATTAAAGTGTGTGAGGGAGAGACAGGGGGAGAGATAGCGCAGTTTAATTGCAAGGATGTCTTAATAAGATAATGGATCGCTATACAAGCCACCCTGCATTTTGCTGCATAGCCGCTCGTGTCTCGCGTCTTTGACGGACGTCTTTGGTTGTTGTAATCTCGGTACAACGCGAGAGCTTACCGATGATTACTCTGTTCACTTGTGGTAAGATTAATCGACGTCGAGACAGGTGCATTTAAGAGACGCTACCAGATTATTATTCTTGGCTTGAAACATTCGTTGTGGAAATTTTGAATTATAGTTTTGAATAATAAAATATTTATCATGAGATGCTACCAGATTACTATTCTTGGCTTGAAACATTCGTTATGAAAATTTTGAATTATAATTTTTAATGATAAAATAGTTATCATGATATGTTACCTGATTATCATTCTCTGAATCTCTTATTGTGAAAATTTCAGTACATGACAGAGTTGCATGGAATAATGGTCCTTCAGTCGGGTATGTGAAGCCAAACTGCTAACTCGAATTATAAGTAAAATAAATTTGTAATTATTTTTCCCATACAGGCCAAAACATATTGCACGAGTAGAAATTTCAATTCAGCTCCTTGAACTCTTCTCACTAAATTTCTCTGCATATTGTATGCTTACAAGTATAATGAAATTCAAGACTATTTCTTATAAATTTACCTGGAAAATCCGTTCGTTTTTAAACACCAACCCTATGAACCTGATATTGGACACACACAATTAGCCTTTTTCGAGGGGAGAGGGGATTTTTGTGCAGATTTTTCCCGTTTTTTTTAAATGCAAATTGCAAGTTAAGATACGGAACTCATTAGAGCGCAGCAACTGCTAATCCGACGTGCGTTTTCCCACACCCGCTGGATGAAGCTTGTTTTGCTTGCATAGGGGAGGTCTAACAAATGCTTATCAGGATTTATATCGCAAAAGCTTATTCACGGCGGTAATGTTTGCTAAGAACCTTCCTCGCCTCTCACGCAGGATAAAAACAAACATAAAAACAAAAATAAAAACAAAAATACAAAAAAAAAAACAGAAAAATTCAAGGCGCGGCGCCGATAGGGTTACGTCATGTGATGAGTCAGCACTTTTTTTTCTGCTTAGGTGTAAACTTGCATGCTGAGGGGGTAGTTTATTCCTTTGATGCAATGCTATATAGGGGAGAGTTTACTTTTTGAAAAATTTCTATTTCTTCAACAAAATCAATTCATGTAGATAAAATGTCGTGGGGCTTATATGTAATTGAATTGGGCTTATATAAGAATATATTTATTTTTTAATGCAAGGTTTGTCGAAAAACAGAGAGTAACTCATGTCAACTATTTGCTTAGACCTATTAACGGGTATGCGAACTAGGCATTCATTTTGTTATGAAGGCTCGAATTTTTCTAGGATATTTAATTTTTTTGGTAAAAAAGAAATCGTTAATAGAAGTAAACGATGGTCATCAACGGTTTCCTTATAAATACAAATGTATAATGTATATTCTAATGAATGATGCATGCACGAAACTGGTAAAAAACTAAGCTGAAGTAGCTTACTTCATGGAAAATTTATTTTTCGAAGAATAATATTGAAAGAATTTATTGCTTTTTCGAGCGTATCTGCCTTGTTCACTGCATAATTTTCCTAGAACAATGACAATCAAAGATAAATGTTTGACTAAAGACTTGGCGTTACTCTGGACGCAAAAAAAGGAAATATTATAAAATATTTTATGAAAGTCTGATCTGATCAACTCGAGTAAACTTCGATGTAATGAGATTTCAAGAAAGCGACCTGAGCTTAAAAAAATGATGCTGAAAAATTTCTATTATCAGAATAATTTCCAAGATTCAGGCGGAATTACTTCTTAATGAATTCTGATACGTAGGTATCGGTTTCTTATTTGCAAGCGTTTTAATTTTTATGAAAAATATTAGCGCTATCGGTCGCACTTGTTGGATGAATGTGATTGCTTAATTTTGACCGTGATTTTAATGCAAATGGATGGTTACGTTACAATGGAAGCAATGGTGGAAAATGTATTCAGATTCGAATAAATATATAAGAACATCGCCGAAAACGATTCACCGAAAAGCATGCAGTCAAAATTTTGAATTTAATTTATCGCTGTTTAAAGTCATAAAATATTGCTAGGCTGAGCTTCTTGCGGTTGCTTGTGCTTTACTAACATTTCAGGTTAACGTTCATACACCGCACACCGCGCCATGTTGGTTAATGAGACTCGTTAGCGCGAACGAGCAACCGTGCAGCGAAACTTGGACGGCTTGTTGCCCATAATCAACCAGTTTGTCTGGTGTACTGTATGTCTGTGTGAACATCTCATTTCTGTGTGAACAACTCAGTTCTATGTGAACATACCTCTGTTCTATGTGAATACCTCAGTTCTGTGTGAATACCTCAGTTCTGTGTCAACAACTCTATGTCTATTTCACTGGGATTTCATTTGTCAACTATCAGATCCATTTCACTGGGGATATCCAAAATTCTTGTGATGTTATTGTCAGGCGATTGATGTTGAACAAAAGCCATTTTAACAGCTAGTCGAATTACTCAACTTTGAAGTCCAGCAATGAGAAATTCAACATACATTTTCTAATATAATTTATTACATAATTCTCTCAGTTCTGTGTGAACACCTCAGTTCTGTGTGAACCAATCAGTTCCGTGTGAACCAATCAGTTCTGTGTGAATAACTTACTTCTATATGAACAACTCAGTTTCGTGTGAACAATCCCATTTCACTGGGTATATTCAAAATGTTTGTGATGATATTGCCAAGTGATAGATGTTGAACAGAAGTCATTCTAACAGCCACACGAATTCATTAACTTCGAAGTCTAGGAATGAGACATTCACCATACATTTTCTAATATAATTTATTACATAATTCACTCCTTCCTAATTATATATATTTTGCATCAGTTCATTTTTTTAATTATGAATTTTATTTTGAAATAGTATAGTACTGGGGACAATATTCAGAACTTTTCTCTGCAAAGAAAGTTTTTTTCACTTATTCTCAATATTAAATGTAATGATATAGCAAAAAAATGGAGGCAAATTTTTAGTTCAAAATTATAGCAAATTTCAGGTATATAGTATACCGTCACCACCCATACCTGCTGTAGCGGTTACCGCGCTACCTTCTGTGACGTCATTGTTCTACGCCTATATAAGCTCCTCAAACATTCCCTGCCTCAGCAGCAGACCAGGGCCCATACCTTCAAAAAAAGTTAAGAGATCGTAGTTTCATCAGCCAATCATTGACGGCCTTTCAAGCAAAATCCACCAATCGTAGACAATAAAATAGAACGTGAGTACTTACGTTCACTTAGCGAGCTTTGAAAGTATGGCCCCTGACGTTAAACAACAACTCAGAGCTGGCTGTATTAATCAGCCAGCATCTATTCGCATCTACTTAAGACGACTCCGGGAATCGTGTCGAACGCGACAGTGTCGATATTAATAGCTTTTTAATTCATGTAATAATGCCTCACCGTGTCTAACTGTAAATAATTAAGTCAAGAATTAAAGACTCTCATTATTCATCCTTAGTGTATTAGGAAAGACATTGAAAGAACTTCTAGCTCCCCAGTTAAAAATTCAGAGTTAATCATTAGCTGTTCTCACGACGCGAGGACTGGATACGAAATTCTTTTTGGGATTATTGATGATTTAATTGTTAATTATATTAAAAGTTTATAGTAACTAAAGTTTTGACAACTATTTCCAAAGTGAGCATAAATTTAATCAACGCACCCTCGTACCCAATTTAAATCGTCGACGCGTAATAAACGGCAAAATCATCGGCGCGTAAGAAATGGCAAGAAACAGCAGCAATTCTAGGGGGAAACAAGCGTATTTCGAAAAAAAAACAGACTCAAAATTATTCAGATATTGCCCAGACTGGCAAAATATTATAATTCCTGAAAATAATCTTGTCTTGGGAGAATTCGTATTAATTTTTTATGAGTACATAATTTTTTTTAATGAATATTTGATGCCAAAACCTGTAAAATTATTTCTGATTTGACTTGCAAGGCAACCGAATGACAATAAGTTCGTTTTGAATTCCTACTTAGAATTTTATAAAACGATACAACACTGCACGTCTCGATTTAAAGCTAATACTACAGTTTTTTTCCGTTAATTCAACACAGTATATATGACTACGTCTCCGAACTTTAACACAGTAAACACAACTGAGTATATGAATTTTAACCCAGTATACCCGACTGCTTATCTGAATTTTAAGAGAGCATAAAAGTCTCCGCCCAGACACCAGCTTTGTTATAAATCATTTGTGCCCCACGCGCGGCCGACTACCGGCCGGCGGTAAAACGACCTTAACCCGAACCTAACCCGACTCTAATGATGAGCACGGGAGGCAGCGCATCGCTCAACTGCCCCTGCATATTCATGAGCTAATTAACGCCAGACAAATGACGGCCAGAATTACGGCTCGACAAGGAAATATTAGCCTCGCTAATATGTTTGTCCTTTCAATTACGCGGAGCTGCATGCCACTCGTGCCCTCAGCTTCCGAAATAATCTGTGAGTTTAAAAGACGAGGTCAATGGGGAAATTGGACTGGGTATTATTTTTCAAAGTGCGTGCCCAAGCTCGCGGAATAATATGCTAGCTTAAAAGACAAATTCAATGGGGAAATTTGGAGTGGGTTTTATTTTCCAAACTTTGTCACCCACCTTCCGAAACGATGAGCGAGGTTAACTGGCGAGATCATGTGGGAAAACTGGAGAACTAATTATTTTTCAACCTCCAGGCCTCAGATTCGGAAAATAATCCGCAAGTCTAAAAGTTAAGATTGATGGAGTAACTTGGAACGGCTAATATTTTACTGTTATTAATGTTTATTACTATAGTCTATGGGAAAGGAATATTTGTACGCTATATTATTCTTATAAAATCCGGACTAGTGCCAGAACTTGCATAGCTGATAAAAGAAGAAAGTCCAAACGCGGTGAGAGGGAGTTTTTTATAAGTGTTTTAGTGACGTTACGAAAGTCTAAAGCCATTGCCTTGTTCATATTCTTGTTATTCAATGAACGACAATTTTGGTAAATCAAAGGTACATAAACGACTAGGTGTATGATTTCTTTGCTGTAAAATATGTCCTGAGGGAGAACCAAAGAGAAACACATCATGAATTACAATAAGTGAAAATTCAAACAGTAGTGAATCAAGAAAACTATTATAGGGTAAAAAATTCATTGCCGAAGAGTTTAGTGTTGATGAGTTCAAGAAATTTTTTATGCTCTCATATTTCGAATACCCCGTTGAACTGTGAGTTTTTAGGAAAAAATTGTATCATAACACGATATGTTTGACCTACTTATTCTTTAACAACGTTTTTTAACGATTTCTAGAGTTGACATATTGCAAATTTTCTTGCATTCCACCGCATGCAAAGCTTACAATTTATTTAATTTCCCTCTAGATCCCCACGACCGTCTGAAGAAAATTCGCGCGCCGGGCAACGAGCGGCCACAAATCACTGTCACGCACAGCCAAATATTTGCCGGCAAAGCGCAGGTTGTGTAGCACCAGTGTAACTGCTACGCCGCCACTCGTGTAATCACGCTACAAATAGAACAAACTTGCAAGACCACCGGGAGGATCCTGCTACGTAGTCCTGCTCAATATTTCGCTGCAAATGAAAAAAATTGAGATGATACTAGCATAACTGTCACATATTGAAGTATCATTACTTCGGCGGATGTCTTGATACTTTTACTTTTATCCGCAAATAAATTTCGATTTTATTCTTGGGCTTAAACGCAGTATTTAGATGCAATTGATTCTAAAAATTGTTTTTGATTCGCCAGGTGGCTTAAATAAGCTTAATTACTGTTGCGGACTTGCTCAGTCAAGAATCGAGTAACACCACGGTTTCTGATTGAAGTCGCTAAACTTGGTAAAAGTTATTGTTATTCTGGTCGTCCTTTTTATACTAAAATCAAAGACTGATTTCACTTTTCACTGATATCAGAGACTGATTTCACTTTTTACTGATATCAGAGACTGAAATCAATACTGATACAGAATTTTAACGACTCAATAGTGTCTTGAATAAATTATTATGTTTGGCCTCTCCCATTCAATCCGATTATGAAAGCTGCTTAAACGTTGCATATAAAGTCGTAAGCGGAGAAATTCAAGCGCGTGCTTGCTAGCTTTCAACAGAATGCATTCCATGCTGGTACTCAAGTATTTGTTTTTTTATTCGTTCTCGTGATTATATAGTCCTTTGCACTGACCACTGAAAAATGTTAGTAACACAAGATAAGGAGAAGAAGCTGGCTTTTCGGTTAACATTAAATAATTTTTATTTAATTATTATTGCCTCTTAGCTCCGGAAACGTTACTTATCAATTCCAAGGACCTTGGTTAAGTTTAAATACATAGGAACTAGTTTTCCATCTCTTTATAGGCCTGTTTGAGCGTTTTAATTTTAATTGCATAAATCTTTAAAAAAGTTCAAATTCCCGAGTTTGCCTCGAGGAATGGGCGTTTTTGTTCAGTGTGGAATTCTACATCGAAATCAGATCAAATTTTGTATGAAGGCCAATATTACTTACGAGTAAGGATCAATATTACGAGTAAGGCCGCACAAGGTTGCTTGCATTTTAATGTTCAAACTTTAAATAATGCGCAAGATCAAATAAAATAGCCCATCACAATTCGAGTATACAGTCACTAATGTGCGAGTGTGTTCAATTGCGAACGCTTCTGAACAAACAACACATTAAGGAATAAAACAGTAATTTAGCTTACTCAAATTGTGATTGATAGATTTAGATTTCTTTTTAGATTTTTTAGCTCAAATAGATTGTGCTGCTGCGATTAAATTCTGGGGAAACTTTAAGTTGTCAAAAGAGTGCAAAAAGAATTTATTTTCGGTACGCATGTCGCAAGATTTCGGGAAGATTATTGAAGATTCGGCGCACGCACAGCTCCCCGGACGAGCATGTACGTCTGTCACGAACTCCGCACCTCGTGCCTATTATTTTGATATAAAATAGACAAAGAACGGCGATTCGAACCTGAGCTGCACACTCACAATTTCTTACGACCATCGTAACTTCTGTGTCCTTGCCGTGATTGAGCAGTTGAATTTATAAGAAATGTTAAAGATTGATATTTATTCAATTATCAAGAGGATTGTTATATAAATGTAGGAGTGCCGCTATCCAAACTTTTGAATACAGGAATAAGCTTACAATAAATATAAACCAGCTAAAGAGTGTTGACGAGAATGAAGAACTTATGACTGTAGTTCAATGTAGCTTACGAAATCCTCGCCTGCATACTTTAGGAATGGGAATTCATTGAAATAGCTAAAGAACGTAAAACATTTTTGCATCTAATTCATTAAAGATATTATTTAAGTTTAAGGTGATATCAATGTCACGACTGCCAACGGTCGCTCACCGCCAACGTGACGGCAGCCGACGGCCGTTCACCGCCAACGTGACGGCAGCCGACGGCCGTTCACCGCCACCGTGAGGGCAACCGACGAACTTCCAACGAGGACTTGCAACCACGGCGGTCACGTCCAAAGCACCCAGCAGCCGCGGTGGTGTCGTGCCGTCCGGACCTTGTGAGCCTTTGCCATCATGAGCTCCACCCATCATGCAAGTCTGCTATAATGAAACAGTGCCTCCTGTTACGGTGATACCTACCTTGAAGAACCTCTTGCCTTTTGTCACTGTTACTTTAAATATCAAGTACCCTTTGCGTCTTTTCACTGTTACTTTAAAACTCAAGAACCTCTTGCCTCTTGTCACTGTAACTTTGAAAATCAAGAACCTCGAGTCTCTCGTCACTGTAAACTTTCACGAAATAAATCAAGAGTATTTGGCCGCCTGCCACTGCGAGTCATGATAATCAAAAGCCTTTGGTCTCCTGTCGCCGTGAGCCCAAATAAAGAAGAGCCTCTCAAATTCTTGTAATACTGAAATGTAAGATTACAAAAATAATGTCCTGTTGCATCACAAGATGATTTTACACACTAGGTTTGAATAATATTCAACTCTTTCGAGTCACGATGAAATCCTGAAAGTGTTATCGCATTTTTCAGCGATACAAACAAAAACGATTGAATATTCGTTACCGGCAGCAATCGCGCGAGCAGCACAGACGTGTTATACGCGTGTTATACGTGCGTACGTTATACGTGCGTGTTATGCGAGTACTTGTGTGTTTTACGTGTGTTTTAGAGGCATCGGTGGTTCGATGTGTTATACGTGTAAAGATTCGTGAAACGAATAAACATTAGTGGTGTAATGTGTTATACGTGTGAAGTTTACTAAACGAATAATTAGGTGTGCTATGTGTTTTGCGTGTTCGGATATAAAGGAAGCAGGATGAAACCTCTTCATCTGCAGTACGCACAATTGTGTCTTGGAAAAAGTAAACAGCGCTGTCTTGTATGCACGTACAAAGTTCTATAACATGTTCAATGATTAAAGCTCAAGGTCCGGTAATAACAATGCATTTTCTATGTCACTGGTACCAGTCGTATTCACTTTTATCCAGGCACAATGATGCATACGAATTTAATGCATGTTCCTAGCTCTAAACATAACTCTTTAATACAAATACAACTTGCAAATAAGATCCATTACTAATTTCCTTTTTACGATTCGATTTAAAGTATTTTGGGAAACTCACGTTACTCTACACACAGAAAGTCAATTGAGTGTCGGTCTCTCAGCTATGTAACCACGTAACGAGTGTGGGTTCGTTTACAAATTAAAAACATTTAATCTGTTATTTCATGTCTACTCGTGTTGTTTTTTCATTATAATTCATTTTACACCATGCAGAGTCTGAGTGCACAACGCTCTGCTGTNCGTGTTATACGTGCGTGTTATACGTGCGTGTTATACGTGCGTGTTATACGTGCGTGTTATACGTGCGTATTATACGTGCGTATTATACGTGCGTGTTATACGTGCGTGTTATACGTGCGTTTTATGCGAATACTTGTGTGTTATACATACGTGTGTTTTATAGGCATCGGTGGTTCGATTTGTTATACGTGTGAATATTCGTGAAACGAATAAACATTAGTGGAGTAATGTGTTATACGTGTGAAGTTCACTAAACGAATAATTAGTTGTGCTATGTGTTTTGCGTGTTCGGATATGAATAAAGCAGGATGAAACCTCTTCATCTGCGGTACACACAATCGTGTTTTGGAAAAGTAAACAGCGCTGTTACTTTATCAAAAGGACTGCTAGAGTATACAGTCACTAATGTGCGAGTGACTGTACAAAGTACAAAGTCACTTTGTACAAAGTTCTGTAACATGTTCAATGATTAAAGCACAAGGTCCGGTAATAACAATGAATTTTCTATGTCACTGGTACCAGTCGTATTCACTGTTATCCTGGCAGAATGATGCATACGAATTTAACGCATGTTCTTAGCTCTAAACATAACCCTTTAATACAAATACAAACTGCAAATAAGATCCATTGCTAATTTCCTTTTTACGATTCGATTTAAAGTACCGTATTTTGGGAAACGCACGTCACTCTACACATAGTAAGTCAATTGAGTGTCGGTCTCTCAGCTATGTAACCACGTAACGAGTGTGGGTTCGTTTACAAATTAAAAACATTTAATCTGTTATTTCATGTCTACTCGTGTTGTTTTTTCATTAAAATTCGTTTAACACCATGTAGAGTCTGAGTGCACAACGCTCTGCTGTCATTGTAGATCAATCTAATGTAGATTTATTCCAGTACATATAGGCAGAACAGTTCCAATCATTTAGTAGATTTAGGCAGTGCAGTTAAAAGCAGCAAGTTCAGTTCTAGGCAGCCAAAATACTGAGTCAGTTCAGTTCTGGGCAGCCAAAATACTGAGTCAGTTCAGTTCTAGGCAGCCAAAATACTGAGTCAGTTCAGTTCTAGGCAGCCAAAATACTGAGACAGTTCAGTTCTAGGCAGCCAAACTACTGAGTCATTTCAGTTCTAGGCAGCCTAAATACTGAATCAGTTCAGTTCTAGGCGGCCAAAATACTGAGTCAGTACAGTTATAGGCATCCAATACACTACCGCCATACCAATGCGAGCAGCGAAGTTATCCCTCCAGGATATCTTTACGACATTTCAATTCACACCTTGGAAGTATAGCGCCTCTTGATTCCCAGCTACGGCCTGGAGCAGAGCACTCCAACGTTGTGCTCGAATTACGATTCCCGGAGTTATCTATGCAAAACGTGCCCGTAAATAGCGGCCTGAGATCGGCATCTCGACGCCTCTGCGTACGGCAGCCGATCGACTCCTGACGCTCGAGTATCGAATACAAGATCGCGCCGTGATTACATGTATGAATTACAGACACTGAAAACGGCCGCTTGGCATGAGATCTTGATGCGGAATAAAGCCTGATGGCATTATTGACCATCGGCAGCAGCTTGTTATATTGGCAGAAGCTTATTGAGGGCGGTATTTATCAAGAATCAAGTCTGAAGATTATTTGATAGCGTAGAGCGCAAATTAACCGGGAATTTAACATCAAGGAAGATGTTGATAAAAATCGCTATATTATTGAAAAATGTGTTTAACCTTGGTACTTCTTTGCTTGAAATCAATTTGATAAGATAATATTTTCGGTTCTTCAAAATACAATCCACTTCTACCACTGAGGCGATATAGGGGTTCTGCTCAACGAATGTCACGGGTCTCCACATGAGTGAAACGAATGTTGNATAGGGGTTCTGCTCAACGAATGTCATGGGTCTCCACATGAGTGAAACGAATGTTGAACAAATGTGCAACGAATGGCACTAGTCTCCACACGAGTCAAGCGAATGTTAAACAAATGTGCAACGAATGGCGCGAGTCTCTTTACGAGTCAAGCGAATGTTAAAAAAATGTTCTGCGCTAGTCTCCACATGAGTCAAGCGAATGCTCAACAAATAGCACGATCTGTTGCAAGGGCCTTCATGAAAGTAGTCACTTGAAAACTCTCGACCGCTCACATCCTCTCACGAGTGACACATGCTAAATGGATTTGTCAATCAACTCTTGGTCTTCTGACAGCGATCGCTTTCAGGGAACTGAAAACTTGCCGCTATGCAGCCAATGCATTGCAATAAAATGAGCTGCCGAGCTATGAATGCTGACGCTCCATTTCAATTTTTGCATCTGGTTCGGTTTTCCATATTTAATGATCTACAGCACTGATATTTTTTCTCGCTCCCTGTTTACAATCATGACTCTTTTTGCTGAGTTTGTTGACTGTAGAAGGATTGTACAAGTGGAAAATATATTTACCGAATACAAATATAATTGTTAATAGGTATGTTGTATTTTGAAGGTTGACATAACAAAGGAATGACATGAGTAGTTGAGTAACCGGCAGAAGATTGGGACGTACACAAATTTGATATTTTAACTTGAGGTATCGAAGGCTTTTGTTTCTCAAAATTTCAGTTAATTGCAAAAAATATCGCTGCCTCACGTCTCTCAAGAACTTGAAATTACCTCAAAAAATTTAGATATTTCAGTAAAAAAGTAATCTCCACGAATCACATAGTTTAGCCTCAGTTAACGAGACGAATTTTACCTAAAATTCTAACTTGCATGATCGGGTACTGAGAAAACTTTTTAAATAGGCTGACTTATTTAGCCTATTTTAAATCTATCTAGAACTTTGTGGACGCTTTCATTCCATAATTCCTGACAGTGCAAGAGAAAATAATATTAGGAATTGGCCTTTAAGCCAATTTTGAATTGGCCTTTAAGCCAATTCTCGAAGCCACGACTAGAGATCATCATTGTCAGCTAGGAGTCGAAAAATCTATCTGTAAATTTCCAGAGAAATTGCCACATGGCCTCCATATACAAATGGAACACAATCAACGACTGAAACTCAACTCGCATTATTTAAAATGACGCCCGCGTCTGGGAATAACATCTCGCCTTAAGCAATATTGAGATACAGAGTTTATACAAATGCAAAGCCCTGAATTCAATGATGTCATTTCCATGTGAACAATTCCAGCTGAATGATGGGCAGTAGAATGCTGCTTAAATATCGGCCTCTAACTAATCTGACTAACGTACTGCAGAGAAACCAAATTTATTTAAATCAAATTGATTGTTATAATCTCTTCTCATCTAGGAATACTTAACAGTGAATCTCTACTCTAGTTTAAATTTTATTTCAAAGTACCTACATGTTTTCAGTTTAATAGATTCATTTAAAAAGTCACATTTTTTCGCTCATGGTTGCTCTTTGCTGGTAGGCTTGAGAAGCTTCTAATTATGATTCTTTTCATATATCAGTATGGAGTTGAATGCGTAAGATTCCAGTCCTCTGCGGATAGGAAACAACGGTCCAATAAATTCATACTGAGTTTCGTGTCAGAAACAACATTATAATATTGTTTGAGTCACACACATTTCATTAACGATAACTCATTTTAAAGCACAGCATCAAAAAATTCGTGACCCTAAAGTCCAGTTTCCCGTGTGCTGAAATTTTGATGAATTCGAGTTATTAATATAAACACTGAAATTACCGATACCAGAAAAACTCCCAAGAAATACCAGTAAAAAAACTCCTATAAACGAGTTAATTATGCTACAGTAAAGATACTGAAGTATTCCTAACTGAACATATGTCTGCGCAAGGTGAGACATCGTTAAGGTTCTACAATTCCAGATCAGTTAGAAATTTCTCGTCAATCTCTGAGACAATAGGTTCTGCATGGTAAGCGTACCAGTCTCCACCCAGCGTCACAGTAAATCTGGTCGCATTATACTCATGCTGCCTATAACTATTCACAGCAGGTCCAGTTACCGAGACCAGCCTATCCAGTAATCTTGATCATTTTCAATCGCAGACATGTACTCTAATTTTATTGCATTGCTTTGACGCGAGACACGTTACTACAGCGAGAGAGAGCTGGCTTATCGCAGCCAGGCTATTTATTCGACATGTCATCGAGTCGAAAAGAACATGTGAGCCGAGAAGACAATTGAACTTCCTCGACCGATAATGAATTGACCTTCCAATAGAATTACATAGTTTCGTAACCACTAACGGGTTGAATTTAAAGGGACTAGAAGATTAGACCCGGAGCAACATGGAACTTTCGAGATATGAGTGAACACTAGACGCTGAACATCGTTGAACACCACCTGGATATCACATAGCCAGCTACGAGCATCACTGACAGAGGAGAAGTGTGAGGCTGGAACCTAAGTTTGCCGGGGCCATACTTTCAAATCTCGCTAAGTGAACGTAAGTACTTACGCTCTATTTTCTTGTCTATGATTGGTGGATTTTGCTCGAAAGGCCGTCAATGATTGGCTGATGAACTTACGATTTCTTAACTTTTTTTGAAAGTATGGGCCCTGGCAGGTGAGTTCTAATTAAGTAAGTGATATGACCAACACCAAAACTGAGATTTAACGGCCCTGTGGCTTACTTTGAAAATTCTGAATTTGCATTTTCGATGCCAAAAATGTGTTATTTCACTGTGGTTAATATTTTTAATATTTTCATTTGTAGTTCTTTTCTGTTGCTGATCATTGATGCTGATACCAGTATTTTTTCTTTGACCGAGTTCATTATCCAATGAAAGCTTCATCCTGCAGTTCTACTCTTAACTGAATTGATGTAAATCTCCTACCAAGACTTCTGACAACATGATTGATGACTTCACATTTTCCGTTGACAAGCAGGCTACGAATTTAAATCGGAACTCCATTTGTTTAAGTCAAAGAAAACGAAAGCCCCAGCTGCAGTTATGCACTTGCAACAAGGATGTAGCGTTATATTGTGCCAATGAAGTTTGTCGTTGCTGCCTAATGAAGATATTAGACCTAAGCCACTTTATTTTTTCATTTTTACAAGCATCCAGTTCCGTGAAAGTAGAAAATGATTGATGACTTTAATTCGTTCAATTAATTTCGATTTCATCGATATCACTTGTTACTCGGAGTAGATATTTCCAGATCTAGCTAACGAGGTTACCTAAATCTGCTAGATTTATCTTCCAATGAATATAAATCATAGTCATAAATACAATACACTAACTTTTGTTTGAGCATTCATCATTATATATTGTTCAATGAATAAACAGTCGTTCATTGAAACAGTCGAGTAGCGAAACTCGCCAGCTGGAGAACCTCTGGAATGCCTGGCCGCTTAATTTCGCTGTTCATTAAGCGAGTTTTCTCGCCCTAAAGTTAGTGGCTTAGCAACTAATGTCTCAGCGTAAACAACGTGAGCTGCAGTCCGCAGCGTAAGTCTGAGAAGCCTTGTTTGTACCCACGCTTAAAACGACCGCAATAATGCGCTCACAGGAGACGCTTGAAATTAACATTATATTCCAAAGTTTAAATAATGAAGTAATCGGCTCAGCGGCCAGAGGTGGAAGAGAGTATTGAGGTTGAGAATTCAATGAGCGATAGGAAATTCATTCATGGCATACACGAATCCCTTGGATTGATACGTTAGTTGCCTAAACTAAGTTGAACCCTAGTTTTAAAACTAAAAATCATTAGTTCCTGCAGTTTTCGTATTGTATTTTTACTGCCATTGCAATTTTTATACCTGTCTATCCGTTCATATTGTTCTAGAGGAAGGTCGTTTACATCAAAAGTTTTTCTTCGTTACATGATTTTTTACGTTATTGCGCTAATCTCCAGTTGCAAAAAAATGGTTTCCAACTCTTATCGAGCAGCTTTGGCCTTTAATTTTACAACTTCCCTCATCAACAGAATTTCTGTCATGCATTCCTCTGGTTGATGCCCTCACAGTTACGCCCCGTCAGATACAATAGCGCGGTGAACTGATCTCTTTTGTACGGCAGGCTGACACTCTGAGCTCATTAGTATGCCTCACCCGACACTTCTTCTTCAAGAAAAAGGAAGAAAAAACCGCGACCCGTGTCGGTTTGAATGGCACGCAAACTCCATCGGAGACGCTAAAGCGCAAGTGTTTCCTAATGATGGAGTCTCGTTGGCTGGCTTTAGTAATTAGGCAGGTCAATGTGGAAACTCGCTATGCTGATGTTGAATGCTAAACCTAAATACATCAATATCAAGATAATTCTTATCGTTTTTAACAGGGAGAATAGTAATAGCAATGTAAAAAAATATAACTCAGTGCTCACTTCAGCGAGTGACAGAGAGCGCATTTTCTCGTCGACGAAAACTTGAGGTCACGGACGGATGGACAGACAGGCAGACGGACATGGCGAGCACAATAGTGCATTTTTTCCATAAATGAGAAAATGCGCTAAAAGGCAAGTAGCTAATCAAAAAGTCTTTTAACAAATGGCTACAATAATGTTACATAGTAGATAACAGAATTCAAATTCGCTAAATATTTAAAACTTCACTTACGCAGTAATTAAAAAAGGTCATCTATAATTTTTACCTATTTTACTGATGAAAAAGTATTGAATTTCTTTGGATTGTTTAGATTGGGTGCTTTTTGAAGCGTTAAGATGGAAGTTCCGTTTTGCGTTCGATTCTTTGATTCAATTCAATATCAAATTTTAAATTTTTACTTGCTTCCAAGCTAACTCTTTTGGTTTTTAATGTTTCAGCGGGTTTTGTTAAAGCAAAATTACCTACCTTCAACAAGTATCATTTACATATGAAATAAGAAATATAATGGGATTAGCAATGTTAAGAAATTGTCTATCGCGAGCAATGTCGGTATAGCCTCCAGCTTCGGAATGTTGTCGAGAAAGTTCCGTCGCGACGTGGCATACAAATTTTTGCTCGTGTCGGCCAAGCAATGAATATAAACGAGTGCAGGGAAACTCTCACGGTTGAGTCTCTTGTTCGTTATCATGCAAGATCAAAATGAAAAAAGAACACCTCACTTTATCCACCTGAAATTGAAGTATTTATTCAACTTCAAACTTAATCTTTAACAGTTAGTAAGGAATTGAGAGTAAAAATCTACGAACTTAATATCCTATATATACACAAACAATAAATAAAGGGGGAAAAAAATCGAATAGTTCAGTTTTTCCGTGTTTTGAGCTCGGTTTGTAGCTGCGGAAAAAGCGCGTCGTACGTAACAAGCCCTTTGTATCTGCATGAAGTAAGTAGTTTAAAATTTCTATAAAATAAAATTTTTTCAACAAAACATACAAATATTTCTTTAAAAAATGGTGTTAATAGATAATTATTAGTAATGTTTATTTTTTATGCATTATGCATTACACGTTTTCTTAATTTTTTTAAAAAATTCATACGAACAAAAATGTCATATATTTGTGTTTTACTTTTGTGTATGAAGTTTCGGTAAAATTGTTCAGTAAATACAAAAATTTTTGTAGATGTGGTGACCACTTCAACAAACAAATAGTTTTTATTCGAAGCTTTAAATTCCACGAGGAAATTTTCAAGTGCGCCTAAGATGAGATGCTATTTTCCAAGATAAATCGAAAACAAGAACAGAAAACAAAAAATTTTCGGAGAACAAGGAAAAAGCAAAAAAAATTTGGAATTCGATTCATCAGATAACAGACTTGTTTATTTTTCATCTCTATTTTAACATAACTAGCTGAGAAAAACCAATTCTCGAAGGAAATTAGAGAATCGGAACATTTATTTTGAGTACGGTACATGCGTCAGCAAACTTGTTTTATTTACTTTGCAATAGCGAGACCAGAGGCGCTCAGGGCTGCCGTAACTTTTAACAAAAGCATGACAGTAAAACACGAGTGCTTCCCCCAGCACAAAATTGTATTGGAAGTCGATGGCAGCGAACGTCTTCGTCGACAACAAAGAACTGCGTAAATAATGCGGCCAAGCGCTGGTCTCTTATAGCTACTCGAAGATTTCTTATTATTCCTGCAATTTTTATAAAAATGTATTGGTAAAAAGATATTGAACTAGGAAAGTTGGTGTAGTTCATCATAGTTGCAACAAATATACGTCTATATTAGTTTGTAAATGAATTGATGCTTCTGAAGGTTTAGATATGGTGATTAGTAGCTTCCAAAAATTTACGTGTCGCCTTTTAAAAATTAGTAACCTTCGCAGTGTTGGAGTCAAAATAATTGACTTCCGCACTGCTTTAGTAAATAAATAAAACATTTGATTATTAAAACCTCCAAATCAGTCAACGAACATTCTTTCAGGGAACTGTTTCTGGTCGAAAACAGATACTTTAATGTAAAAGTCTGACGATAAAAAATATAAAAATAATAGGTAAATGTAGAACTAAGAGTACACGATAATATGCCATTTTCACTACTACTTTTCTAGAAAATTCCAAACAACATATTAAGTCTCATTGAAAAACAGTCACGATCGAGTCTCACTGTGAATATCGGAAGCTTTTTTCCTAGTAAGTCATAGAAGCGAAGGAAGATAATTTCTAAAAGATCTGACTACTTAGAGGCTAAAAGCTGTCTATTCTTTGGGGCACCGCATTAGGCTGCGCAGACACCCATGTCTTCAGTATATGCTATTATGATTTTTTTACTTCGATATCCTCTCAATTACATCACAGCTTTTGATCTCATTACACGCACGTCAGAAGTTCCACCGTGCCTAACTAATCCCGGTGCATGAATGGGCACCGTAGCCCGGAGTCTGCTGTGTCAAGCTTTGATCAATATAATTCAGATCAGGGAAATCTTTTCCAGCCCTGAAAATAAGTCGCCGATCCCCTTGGCAGCTGTTCAGTCAACCCGAAAAGTCGAGCCGACGTCGCATGGTAAGCCGAAAAGAACAGTTGACGTCGGCCCAAAGCCGGCGCTGGAGGGCAGATTTGCCGGCGGACAGATAGGGCGACATCTTCAGCCACGCGCAGTACGATGGACAGCCGCTGGCAGTGGGAGGATACAAGCAAGTGGCGTGAGAAAATAATTCACAGGTTTACACTTATGTTACTGAAGTAGAATGTAGAATAAAAAATTGAATGTGAATAATGTATGTGTGTAATGGAGTTTGTTGGATGTGAGGAATGGAGTTTACTTAAAGAGTTGAACAGAAAAATTAAATAAAAATAATTGCAGATTAAGTTCTTACAACTTGAGGAAGAAACAAATGAAGCTGGGAATGTGGGATCAAAAGAACAAATTCTAAGTCAGTGGGTAAAATAAATATCAAAATAATCCGCACGTCGTGATGTTTAGAAATTTTCTTTAGAATTTTCTTAATCTTAGTTAATGAAATTTATGAAAAAGGGGGATTTATTATAGTAGCTAAAATTAAAATCATCACTTCTATCATTCACTGCTGCCAGCCTACGTCACAGCTGTCAATATTAGCAGGAGATAATTAACATTATTCGATGGTAAAATATAGAAAACATCTACATCTCAGTTACATGTACGTGTTACATTCGTGATATTTTTTACAATGAAATTTCATTGCGCTGAATATTTTTTTACGCTGAACATTCATTGCATTATGCAAATTAATTTCTTTGATTTGAACATAACCCACGGATGCAGTGTAGGTCGTGTTCATTCTACCGTCTACCAGGTCATGAATTACATGCCAGTAAACATCGCGACAAAGTCATTACTTGCGACGTCAAATAAGCAACCGAGTGGAAGGGATAAAAATTATGCAAAGAGGACGAACCCCAGAAACGGAGTCAGCTGCTACTGAAAGACTACTGGCCGCTGCCTGATTTTTAAGTCGTAAAGAGGCTCAGTTTCGACCAAACTCCGACAAACAGCCCTGAGTAGCTTGGTCAACAGGTTCTGGCGGATAAAAGTTCGAGAGGAGACTGAAATATGGAAGAAAGGTCGTAAATTTCTTGTGTTTTCGCCGAAATGTCCGACCGAGAGCTACCGCTTCTCTTCGTGAATGGAATTGGAAACTCGCTACGAAATGGATGTTGGGAATGGCATAGTTGACGTGCATTATTTTTTTAGGGAAAAACGATTTATACTTGCTGTCGAATTTGGGTTATATTTATACACGAGACTCGCTTATGAAAGAAAAAATTAAAAAATTTTCTTAAGGCATATGAGTATTTGTTCTAAACGGGATCATTCTATAGAGGCCGAAATGATTTCTCCTGCGATTGCAAATTATTTTCACTATAAATTGTCATCAAGTGGTCATTTAAAATTCAAGCTGTTTCCTTGCTGAATAACACTAGTCATGCATTATCAACCTGTGATAAGCCATTGATATCCAACAAGGCACCAGACACGCTTAATCCATCTTGGTTGATCCATTCGTCAGTGTGCGTCAAATACTGCAGGTGCAAGTGAAGGTTTGCTGCTCCCTATATAGGATCCTTACCGATTTTATTGGACTGATCTTTAAACGCGAGTAACTTTATTGTATTCCTATTGTCAGTTACTCTGGTTATGATCTAATAGTGCAAACGGAATGAATGAGCCGGCGGCTGCATCTGCGCGAAGCAAATGACCCTGACACCCCCACCCGGCCCCATCTGGAAGGGTGATGGTACCCGACGGCTTCATTACAAAACAAGAAACATTTTTCAACGTCCATACCGATAGACATGTTCACTGAAAATTGTTCCTAGAGCTATTTTTCCAACTCTTGATAACTCACTGGTTTATTTCCGGAACAAGATCATACAGCCATCGTAAAATTTCAACAAGCCTTTGGGGTACTGCACGACAATCAATTAGTAGCAATGTATCATTCGGATTGGATTTAAGTGGTAAACTTGTAGAATCCGAATTACTGTCAGGATAGCTTTTTTGGTCAGTAACTGTAGAACCTCAGTTTTTTTTGGACCACGGCAACGCTCGCGATTACTAACGCGTTGCGATGTATACGTGCGACAACATGCTAATTCCACGTACAGCTTCTTGACCAAAAAAAGAAGAAGAGGATTTGGTGATGTGAAGTGTTCCATAGCCTCCCACTGCGTTTTTGTGACCTCAGCACTTTATACAAATTATGGATAGGTTATCGCTGCTCTTAAATAGGTAGATGGATGGCCGACTCAAATCTACCGACGAATTTTCGATTGCATATGGCGGTCGGCAATGATAAATAATCTGTCATTATATTGAACGACTCATATTTGTGCGCTCTCAAATTTGACATTGAATTTTGCCCACCATTTTTGAGATAACGAATAATAGAATATTATTATAATATTTGGGATAATTCTGCGAGATGAATGAGCGCATTTAACATGCAAAACGTAACCAGTATCCATTGATGTCCGGTTATCAAAATAATATAATTAATGTTGGAATTATATCAATAATGTTATTATAAGAAAAAATATGCAACCATCACATGAAAATCTCCTCTCGTTTAGAAAATTTCTGTCATCAAATATTTCTGTTTTTATTATGTTTAAAATATATTTTTTTCATTTCGTTATTCAAATTAATATTATTATTCATGTTTAATTTATGT
The DNA here is from genome assembly GCF_000764305.2 of Hyalella azteca. Lineage (NCBI taxonomy): Eukaryota > Metazoa > Arthropoda > Malacostraca > Amphipoda > Hyalellidae > Hyalella > Hyalella azteca. The sequence continues at coordinate 177,852 of NW_025945795.1, read as the reverse complement.
CTTTTTTCTTGGCAGTAGCAGCTAAGAACAAGCCTCCATCTGTCAAAGCTCATAACTTTTCTGACTTTCGATGCCATCTGTCACTTCTTTTCCTGTGTTTTGTTCGAAATCTTCGTACGGTAGAAACCCGGAACGTATATTTCAGCCTACAATAATACTACGAGGTTTCCTCATCATCACAGAAGGCAATTTTAGCAGTCATATCGGCGGCCATTGGTAGCACATGGTCGGACATTGGTATACTCATAAAAATGCATGAAATTTTGCCCAAATAGCTATGCACTTTCTGTCTTTGTATGGGTCATCATGACCCAGTTTGGCCCGACTAAATGGCGTATCAGTTTTACGAACAGAAAAAGTGCCACTATTTGGACACTGTGCCCCATTGATTTTTCTGGATGTATTTGTATTATTTTATAGAGAGCACAGAGGGCGGAAGCCCCTTGGACGCCAGGCCCGGCGATGACAATGGAAAGCCATTGCTTTTGTACGGTCCGTAAATTCGTGCCTGCTTTTGGGTACGAAAATGAAAGGTCGATAAGCAGATCACTGATGGGAACAGAGGCGTCGATCTACTTATCGACTTTCCTTTCCACTTGACAAAATGTATTGAACAGCATGGAGGTCACCTACAAGATGTAATATTCAAGAATTAAACTTGTAAGTAAACCCAACGAAACTTTAAATGTAGCTCTTTGTAAAAAAGAAAGAATTAAAACGCTATCTTTAATACTTTTTACTTTGTGATTTTTTTAAAAGAGTAAGTTCCCACGCCGCACCCTGTAGTTGCATCATTGTGAGTTAATCCAGCAGTGGAGCTGTCATCTGGTCTCAGGGTAACCCCAACAATCCTGACTTATGACCGAGCCTTCAATGAGTAGCTGGTCTGATGGTCGCTTGAATGCGAGCGCCGAGCCAGGGCAGCGAGGCAGCGTCACGCGTCGCACCGTTATGACTCAAGTCACGTCACTTCTCATAACGTTGTTCTTGTGGGCATGAGAAATTGAAATTATTATATTGATGATGTTATTTAACTACGAAATTTAAATACATCTATTGATGATGTTGTTTAACTACGAAATTTAAATACATCTATTGATGATGTTATATTATTTAATATACCTAAACGGGGGACATACTTAAACCGGGAAAATGATTGTTAGACATTGTGTTTAAGGTCGGGTGTGGTTGTTGAGGATCGATCGCAATACCATGGTTGGAAAATTGTGTGGTATCTGGTAGTATAGTAGTACAGGAGAATCACCACTACAAATTTGGGATATGGTGTGGGATAAACAGTATTTGAAGGATCACAACTACTATATTATAGCAGGAATGGCACACAAAATAACTACAAAAAATATCTATTGTCATTTAACAGGAATTTAGTGACGCTTAAATTCAGTAACAATTAGCCGATGGAAAGACATGTAAAGAGAATTTTGACTAAAATCTCTGAGAGCAATCGAAAGCTTTCTAAGGAGGAAACTAAACTCACAATCGTTATAGTCAATTGGATAAACATTAATTTCAGTTGATTCAACATTGCCTGTATTGATCAGCTCTCAATTTAATCTTTATTTCTTAATGTCTCATAAGGCCAGTGCCATCATTATTATTTTATGGGTTTTCAGACAGAGTTGTCACATTATGGTTATTGCGTCAGCATACAAAATTGCAGTAATTTCCAATCAATTCCACTGAACCACTTTTCAGAATAAATTTATTTTCAATACGTAGCAAAAGTCAGGCTCTGTACCACATGAAGTCCCGTGTAGCCTGGGGGCCGTACAATCAAAACCTGCTATAAGACCATGTAGCATCCTAAGCACACGTAGCGGCCGATTTCTCGTCTGTGATTGGTGAGTTTAACTTGAAAAGCCGAAAGTGATTGGTTGATGAAGTAATGAACTCGTAACTATTCTTGATAATACGGCGATGGCAGACTGGTCTCTGCAAGATATGTTGCAATAAATTCACAATCATGAAGATGCAAATGCCATATATTATGAGTTTGGTTTTCTATACGCTGAATTGTGCGCAGGCGTATTTCATTTATCTAACAATAAACATTTACTTTAGAATGATTTATGAAAAAAACACAATGTTCAACTAACAGCATAACTTTTTTATACATTTTTACTACAATTACCATAAGTTTTCCCTTTAGCTTTAGTTCGAACATATTTTCAATCTCTGTATGGTAAATATGAATATGAAATCTATTCAATTACAAAAATCTTAACCCATAGTCTCATGAAATAATTGCCACGGGCATTGTTAGATTTAAATGCGACGTATTCTCTTCAGTATAAAACGAAACCCTAGGCCTGCTTGCGATTTAATTCATTCGCGTACCTGCAGAGCAACAGTTTTCCCGTACAATTATGAGCGGCGCACGCTGGTCGTACAAGGCACTAGGCATTTTTATGGCATTAAAATGCTAACTAGATTTCTTTCCGTTGGGTTGCCAGGAAGGGCATTTTTAATTTACCTTCGTAAGCAAAAAGGTGCATGAGTTGTTTTATAGATTATACGATTAAAAGTCATGCAAGACTTCATTTTATGACTAGATTATATGAGAAAAGTTGGGCAAGACTACTGTCTACGACTAGATTATATGGCCACAAGTCCAGCAAGTCTTCATTCTACGAGTAGATTATATGGCCACAAGTCCAGCAAGTCTCCATTCTACGAGTAGATTAAATGGCCACAAGTACAGCAAGTCTCCATTCTACGAGTAGATTAAATGGCTACAAGTCCAGCAAGTCTTCATTCTACGAGTTGATTATATGGCCACAAGTCCAGCAAGTCTCCATTTTAAGACTAGATTATATGGCCACAAGTCCAGCAAGTCTCCATTCTACGACTAGATTATGTGGCCACAAGTCCAGTAAGTCTCAATTCTACGACTAGATTATATGGCCACAAGTCCAGTAAGTCTCCATTATGCGACTAGATAATAGGGCAGCAAGTGCGGTTAGTCGCTATGCAACGACTAGTTAATACTGGAAGAAATGATCATAAATACATGATTACATAAAAAGAACTCCAGCAAGGGAAGATTCAATGAGAAACAATCTTAAAAAGAAGTTGTCTCTGAGTTGGTGACACTAACTGGCCTTTAGTTTGTAACAGAACATGACTACGCTGCTATGTTGTATGCTAATGTTAGGGATGGGTAGTTAATTAGTCCCTTAGGAAGAATAGTTGTTGAAGAGATTATGAGGTAATCCCGTAGGAGGAGTTGTTATTGTGGAGACTATGAGGTAATCTCTTATGAGGAGTAGTTGTTGAAGAGATTATGAGGTAATCTCTTATGAGGAGTAGTTGTTGAGGAGACTATGAGGTAATCCCTTATGAGGAGTAGTTGTTGAAGAGACTATGAGGTAATCCCCTATGAGGAGTAGTTGTTGAAGAGATTATGAGGTAATCTCTTATGAGGAGTAGTTATTGAAGAGAATATGAGGTAATCTCTTATGAGGAGTAGTTGTTGAAGAGACTATGAGGTAATCTCTTATGAGGAGTAGTTATTGAAGAGATTATGAGCTAATTCCGTAGGTGGAATGAACTATAATATGGTAATCCTTTAGGAGGAATAGTTACTGCAAGGACTAAAAACTTATTCTGTTGTAGGATAAGTTTGCTGCAGAGGCTATAAATTGATTCTGTTCCATGGCTAATTTCTGCATGGGGTTTATTTCCAATTAACTGTTTTCCAGATGTTAAATGTACAGCTTAACGAATCTATTGTTATAGCGCAAATAATGGTAGAATAACTAAAAATCTTTCTAATGTGACATCACTCACACTCTCTAAGAACTACGAAGCAAGAGCTAAGGCCATTTTATTGTGCATCAAAACTGCCATCACATTATGAAGGGTTCATCTAGTGCTTCGTAGATCTTGTGATCAACATAAGCATTAGTGATGTAAGCTGATCATCCGGAGCCTTCATCGGTCCTTCATCGGTCCAACCATCATTTTAAGCGGACGCCAACCCGATGATGTAAGAACTAGTTTGGTCTTAGAGGCAAAGACGCGAGCAATTGAGTCGAGTTGGTAATCTCCAATGATGAAAGCAATTAAGAATTGCGGATAAAAGTTCGACCATGTAACGATATATTACATTGCGAACTGATAGTTAAACTGATCTTCAAAATATAATGAAAATAAAATGAAAATGAAAAATGATCTTCAAAATATAATGAAGAAGAATAAGAAACAAAAGACAGAATAAAAGATATTTTTTATTAATATTATTCTTTTTGAAATTAAGTACGTGCTCTATATCAGATTATGCATAATTACTTCCTACAAGAATCGACTCTAGATAAAATCTAAATAAAATGATTAAACCTCAAAGCTGAGTATGATTTTTTGTGCGTGATAGATACATATATCGTGATAGATACATATATTTTTTATTATATGTTCGAGAATGAGATTACACGAACATATCATAAAATATCTTGCGCTATTTTGGGTTGCGAGAAATTCTTACTTGCTTTTGGTGAATATTTGCTGTTTGCCGAAATTTTCATTGAATTTTCCTTTCAATTGATGTGGATAAATAAGAGCATTTATGTTAAATATAAAGCATGCATACAATTAATGAATCGACTGCCGTTGCTCGCTAAGTAGAAAACCCAATTTCTGATTTATCAAATATTATTGTAACGTAAAGAAAGATAAAGTGTGAACCATTATGCTTTGCTTGATATTTTCGATATAATAATGTGCGTTAAATTCCAATCCAGCCAATGACCCCATATGTAATCTCAAGTTATTGTATTTACTTTACTAAAACTGTTCTGAGTTTTAGGCAAAAATTCAGGTAACGTTGGCTCCAACGAATAAAATTAGCCGGATTTTATTTGAACTAAAAAGTGGGTGCAGCTTACAACGCGCTGCGCTAATGAGGACCGACAGACATTCGCAGACCTCGCGTTAGACTCCTCGGCTGTGATTAAATTTTCTTAATCATTTATTAATTGCATAATTTGCCTATATTAAGTTGTATTTGCTGTACTAAAACTGTTCTGAGTTTTAGGCAGAATTTCATGTCAAATATTCAAGTAAGTTGTATTTGCTGTACTAAAACTGTTATGAGTTTTAGGCAGAAATTAAGGTAAAATATTCAAGTAAGTTGTATATGCTGTATTAAAACTGTTATGAGTTTTAGGCAGAAATTCATGTCAAATATTCAAGTAAGTTATATTTGCTGTACTAAAACTGTTCTGAGTTTAGGCAAAAATTCATGTAACGCTGGCTTCAACGAATAAAATTAACTGGATTTTATTTGAACTAAAAAGTGGGTGCAGCTTACAACGCGCTGTGCTAATGAGGACCGACAGACATTCGCAGACCTCGCGTTAGGCTCCTCGGCTGTAATTAAATTTTCTTAATCATTAATTAATTGCATAATTTGTCCATAAAAACAAGTTAAATTTTGTAGTCTATCATTTATAATAGCAGCTTCATGGTTGGCTTACAGCATAGTTATTCGTTGGCTTCCCGTGAACCTCCTATGGTTTTATTACACAATTATATAACTAAATTAATTATTTGTATATATTAAATGGAATTTATTTTCAGGACCAACCACGCAAAATAGGCAGGGGGTCTGAATGTACTGCACCAGCCTAGGCCTTAGGCCTATCTAATTTTGAGCCCGGCAATTCATGGGAATAACGAGCGCGTCATCCGATTTCGCTACAAAGCTCGCTCAAAAGCCACGCCAAAGCTCCATTTATCAAAGCAGATTCCCGTAAGTAAATCAGAATTTGGTATCAGAGACGTGGACCGAGACGGAGGCGTGGTGCAGTGATGCCGTGGCCTGTCTGGCTTGTGATGGGAAATGTTTTAATAGTAAATATTGCCAGGTAGAGTTTCGGTGTAAATCCTTGGAAGGCTTACGAAAAAAAATAGAAATAACGTAACGTTTTCAAGTTGCTGTAGTTATAAAAACCTCGAAGTACCTGCAAGCAAACAATATCGAAAATCAATGCATTGGAAGAAATTGGGGTTTCATAACACAATTGAAAACAAAGAAAAGGGAATAATGAACGAAACAAATGATGAAGTTAGCAACAACACAATGGAAGCACACGACAAACAAAACTGCTATAACGATAATCCAATACAGGAATGTGTTACAGTTAGTACAAGAAACCAAATGAGTAGTTGAGCACCAACTTCTAGCAGAAGTTCTGTCGAAATGGGCTCTTAACCCTTTCCACCCGGCTATATGATGGAAGTTATTTTATGTGTATTTTTTGTGTTAATTATACTCTATGGACCTCTATTATAGTTTCTATGCTACTAAAATATAAAAAAATCAATTAATATAAAAAATNCAAGATACCACAATTATGATAATACAATACAGGGATGAGTTACAGTTAGTGCAAGATACCACAATTATGATAATACAATACAGGGATGAGTTACAGTTAGTGCAAGATACCACAATTATGATAATACAATACAGGGATGAGTTAAAGTTAGTGCAAGATACCACAATTATGATAATACAATACAGGGATGAGTTACAGTTAGTGCAAGATACCACAATTATGATAACTACCAGATGGGTAGTTGAGCATCAATTTCAAGTAAAAGTTCCATCGAAATGGGCTATTAACAAAGAAGGTTTACTCATTCATTTAAAATAATAATCTTTAATATTTGCTAATATTATATCGATGTTCAATGGGAGTCTAAAAAGCTGAACATATAATTTATTTCATTACCTATGCTCCGTCTATCATTTAGTTGAAATTGAAAAAAATTTTGCTCCCTGAGCTGCTTCCTATTTTTAAATAAAGAATAATCAACACATTATTATATCAAACATTAGAAAATGATTTAGAAATATATTAATTACAAACCACCTAATGAATTTCCGCTCCCAACTATCGTTCCAATTTTTTCAATAAATAAAGCAAAATCAGTTATTGATCAACTGCGTACATTTCAATTGGAAGTCATGGTAAGATCGAAGAGCTCACGTCGGCCATTGACTTTACAATGGCCTTCTCAAAAAAAAGTTTTTTTTTAATATTCTCATTGCAGTAATGCCAGAGTAACTCAATTCTCGAACTGTTTATTAGCGGCCCCTTGGCTGGCCGACTATAATCCGTCTCTAAATTGACAAAAAAGAACTGCACGACACATACACACACTGAATTTGCGATGTTATCAGCAGCGACAAAATGTGCCTCTTCTATGACTTCATTACTATTCTTCGCTTATTAAAGCTACCAATATTTTTTCGGAACACCCGGAGTGCGGCAACGATTTCAGTTTCGTCGATCGACCGACCTCAGGGTTCGGCCAACCGGTTTCATGGCCTCTTCGACGCGACTCTGATTACTAACGGACTTCATTCATTCGCAATATTATCATATAAGTGCCTGTGTGGTTAAGTTCTGAATTTAATTAAAAGACTTGATCTCTATGATAACATTGTTATTCGATCTTCTACAAATTGTTATCGACAATTATTTATTTTAACGAGATAATACCCTTAACATCTCTGTTGCTAGTGGATGCGCTCTGGAAAACAATGACCTCAGAAACCACGAATTTAAAATTTCCGAATTAACTTAATGAAGTTAATATCTTAAGAATTTCGATAAAATTCAAGCAGAAAAGCGCCCTACGATACAGTCATGCAATATGAATAAAAATACAAATTAAGCAATACAAAAAATCCCTGCCGGGTGGAAAAAAAATATTGGCTCATTATATCCTGTTGCAGGAACTGAAGAACAATGACCTCCGCTTGTTTTTATGATCCCAATTAAAAAGCATTAATTTATAAGGATCTTTATGCGTTCATAATTAGTCGAAGAATGGAATTCAAGTCTTCTTGTATACGAGATTAGTGCATTTTATTGCCTTGAGTTCCTGGCTGCTCTGAATCGCACGCAGTCCGGAGCGCATTTTTCATTGTCTGGGAATCTAAAGAGAATGTGAATGGCGGAGACGCGTGTAAAAAATCCTACGCAAGGTTCGTTGATCTCATTGATATTATTCTCATTCATTCATATAAAAAGAATCTATATTAGAAATGTATTAATGGATCTCTAATGTTAGACTGAATTAGCTATAGATTATAGTGTTAGTATTTTATTGAATTAATCTGATATTAATGGAATTTGCGTGACCTTATTACTATATGACTTTAAAATTTTTATTGCCAGTCTTTATTTTCAGGTACTTAACTATCCGAAATTAATCTGGTATTAATGGAATTTTTTATATTAAGCGAAATAGAATACTTAAGCGAAAATATAAAGTTTTTTATGTTTAAACGAAGTCAATGCTCTGCGAACGTTAAACAAAATCGGTGTCGGGTAGAATATAGCTACTTGATGGTAGAATACTTACGATAGTAGACTAATAAGATGGTATATATATACTTGCAATTCATCAGAAAACCATGAACCACTTGGAAATTTAATGGATACATTTTTCTTTCAATGGACAGCAATTGAGCATACGGTGACGCATGCGAGTAATCGAATAGTTTTCAGCTTCAAGATTTCAATCTCCGTTATTTTATAATGAAAGAAGATGAGGCATGATATACTCTAATAGAAGATACTGCCCTAATTGTGTATTATTGCATAATACACATTATAAGAGTAAAAAATACCCATTAGTAATAGAGTAACATAGAGTATATTAGAGTATATTACAAGCATAGTTTAACTGTGTATAATTGTGGGTATATTCGTAGATGATATGGCCATTGATGATCATTGAAGCCTAGCGTTTCTTTTCACTTGAGCTGAGATTTGGCCGCATCCTAACGCTTATTCCCCGGAGTACTCAGAGCTCCTTACCCTTGTTGTTTAGGATCGATAAATCGATAACTTGTGATCACACATTGTCCTCCTCAACATATTATATTAGGAGAATACTGGAACAACACACAGCAATTATACAGTAGAGCGCAGGGATCGTGCAAACGACCTTTCATTGAATTGCCAATTGAAAATATATTGTTATCAGAAGATGGCAGTTTGGAGGCATGACTTTTGAAGTCATCAGCGAAAAAATTTCAAATATTGGAGCACGGAAAAGTGTGCGTATTTACTACTATTCATTATGCTCTTGAATTTTTAATTACAATCGATAGCAGTTTTTTCGAACTCGTGCCGTGGAAGTATCATTGAAATCGCCAATATTGAAGAGGACTGCAAATACTGAAGCAAAAATAATTTAAATTGCTTATTGCATTGAAAAATTTAAACTAGCACTTCGAAAAATAGGCTGGAGATTTTTTGAATTCATGACAAAGTTTAGGTTAATAGAATTTTTGGGAATAAAAGTTATATCATAAGGCACCCGGAAAATTTTGTAGTAATGGACGTGTTAAATTTGTTACTCATTGCACGCAGGTTAATTTCCATGCACGTTTGTTTGCATTTATAATTACAATTTCTTTCTAATCACGATGTTGCGGGAAAGCTGATACAACACTATACCTAGACAGCTATATTCTATAACCTAACCAATTCTACAATGTCTTAATGAAGTGTGAAATGAATCACAGGTTGTTTGTTTCTGTATTCAATCCTGACGATTGGAAATAGTCTGATGCTGCTATAAATATAATCTTCAAAAGGTAAAGCAGGGTAAAATCACGGTATGCATGTTATATAGAAGCTAAGAATAAATGAACAGAAACATTACAAATAGTTTCGAAGTATATACATCGAATTTTGTGAAAAATTACCTCCGATATTAAGGTACATAAAATATCGATGGATAGCCAAAACGTAGGCGTTTGTTGATGACGTTTACCACACAGTGATGACGATGAATTTCATGACACTGCGCTCGGTAGTCGACACGCTGAGGCCCGTTCCTAGCTTGCAATAACCACTGTATTCGCTTGTAAAATTTCCTTAGTCAATCCGCTCAGTGGTCTTTGGGACTGGTTTCCAACAGTGACCGCTGTGGTCGCTGGTAGAACCTTCTTAAGACAGTGCGCTCGGGGGTCGACACGCTGGTTCCCCGCAATCACCATCGCACTCGCTGGTAAGACACTTTCTTTGAGGTACTGCGCTCGGTAGTCCAGGTGCTAATGCTGGTTCCCAGCTATCACCATCGAAGTCGCTGAGATTGAATAAAGTCGCAGTTGCCAGGGATCGTTCCCGCCAAACGAAGAAGCATTGGGTATGTTGCAAAGCATCCAAGGACTGTAACCAATTACTGGACAGAATGAAGCCTGAGGAACCGATGCTCACTGCTAACATCACGATGGCCGAGGTCTTCACCTCATCTCCGACTAAACGAGACCGATAGTTGCTGTAAAAAGGCGTTAGGTAATCTATGAGTAATGCGATGGAGAAATAAAAGGAGACCTGAGATGTTTAGAATCTCGGGCTACTACTACGACATCGAAACTAAATATTCTTGCTCCACTATGTAGTTTGTTATTACACTTATTAAAAAATTAAAATAAATGTAACATGATAAATCTGTATAATCAAATTTGTATGTTCGTTTATTGTGCAAATATTGATGGAAAATAATTATATGTGCTGAACAATGTACTGCTTTTATCTATGGAACACTCGATGAATGAAATAAAAAATCTTACAAGGCCCAAGGGACTCGAACGCCTTTGCGACCTATTGGAAGAGGGGAGCTTCTCATCATCGCAACGATAACCTATTGGAATAATAACCTATTGGAATAATAACCTATTAGAATATTAACCTACTGGAATAATAACCTACTGTAATAATAACCTACTGTAATAATAACCCACTGGAATAATAACCTATTGTAATAATAACCAATTTCAATAAAAAACTGATCGGAATAATAACCTACTGTAATAATAACCTATTGCAATAATAACCTGTTGGAATAATTCTAATGCCATGATCGCATACATTTGTGAATTGGTCAGGAGTTTACAGATAAGGAATACCCCGAAACTTCTCGTTGATTTATTTCGGTCTGATATATTAACTTGACCTGTCATACGTACATTATTCATAACAGCACAAATCCAGGATGCCAATGCACCGAGTTATTCACTTAAATCACTATGGTGATTCTGATTTCATTCATAACGTTCTTCCTTACATATGTCATGCTGAATAATATAAATATTTAAAATTATAAAGTGATTATTATTATATTATGATAAAGTCATAATTTTGAATTGAACCCCAGCTATCTTTTTCCAAGCTCCCGGAATTGTCTGAAAATTTGAGATTGTTTGCGGAGGGACATTCCGGCCTGAATTGAATTTTTTGTTTGTAACCTATTTACGTGTATATGTACTTATGTCAATAATGTACTATGTCCGTAAAAATATGTACTTATGTCCATAAAACTTTCATAATTCAATGCTTCTCTTAACTTGAAAATGAATGTTGCTACATTAGAAGCGTCGTTAATATATTATTATTATTTGCTAAATCTGCCTTTTGATCTACCAACGTCATCTAAAGAATTTTTCGACTTGAAAATTATAATGCATTTTCTGGTCATTAATTGTACGCATATAAACGAGAATATTCAGCCATCTTATAATGATAATATAAATGCGAACAAAATAACTCATAATACAATAATGACAACACATCGCAGTGCCAACACGAACAATTTTGATTCGCAGGTTGTGAAATTTGTCGAAGAAATGCATGCAAATCAGACTTCTAGAAATTATAGAACTAAACTAAAGTCCAATAAGATTTTATTTCCTATTGAACACGTCAACATCCAAGATTACTAATATATCATAATTTCATAAGCCGATCGGGAGTCAATGTTCAGAGACAAGTGTCAGAAGACTTACGAGCGACCACTCGAGCTAATGAAACAAGTTAAATTGCATCTCTTTATAATAATTTATATTCGCATGCATGGTGCATTCACGGTGACAATAATTTTCCTTTACGAAAAAGATAAAATAGGTGTTTCACAGTTCACGAAGAAACAACTTCATTAGAGGGATGATGTAACATGATGATGGTTGAGTACCTAGCTGTAGGAAAATGTTGGCTGATTAGTTTTTTAGAATTCCTGAGTAGACGAATTTCAATTCGGATAAATTTATCTATTGCAATTTTTATATTATTGAGCGAATTCAATTTATTTTATAAATAAGAGTATCTATTTGTTCCTGGTGACAGAGGCGAACGGCAAGCAGACGGTTGGCCACCGATAAGTCAGACATAACTTCTCCCCAGTGGAGTGTTTGGTTGGACGCGAGTGTGCGCTTCCCAGCTACGGCTATCACGTTTGTCTCGTTGACTGAAGGCTACAACGTCAAAATAAATAAGAAAGATTCGAGGCGAAACGAAATAATTCACTGGAGCTCCCCACCCACGGAATCCCTTTTCAAATGTTAAGAGAATATTTGTTGATGCGCGAAACCGTCTTCATACACACGAGTATCTTTCTACACACATAAAAAAATTTATGCACGCGTTTTCTATTCAGTTTTTGAAAAAAATTGTTTGAATATCATAGAGAGATTCCTATCTTTGTTCTCTTCTCCAGCCAATAAATAATTCAAAAGTCTCCAATTTTCAAGCTATTCATAGCAACTTTTTTCTAAATAGATAGTACGATGAGCAATGACGTATAAATAATACGTCCGAATTTGAAAAAAATATATCGCAGTACTCACTGCAGTGAGTGACAGAGAGCGCATTTTCTCGTCGACGAAAACGTGAAGTCACGGACGGACAGACGGACGGACATGATCTTAAATCGATAGTTGCTGTCGCAGGCTGGACTTAGATGGCATACTTGGGTCCTCATTCTGATAAGAACGCGATAAGCATTAAAACATTGAACTTCAAGTTTTAAACATTAATTGATATTCAATATTTTAAACATTGAGCTTCAAGTCTGAAAGTATTGGGCTCCAAGTCTTCAAACATTGAGCTTCAAGTTTTAAAACATTAATTGATATTCAATATTTTAAAACATTGAGCTTCAAGTCTGAAAGTATTGGGCTCCAAGTCTTCAAACATTGAACTTCAAGTTTTAAACATTAATTGATATTCAATATTTAAAACATTGAGCTTCAAGTCTGAAAGTATTGGGCTTCAAGTCTTCAAACATTGAGCTTCAAGTTTTAAAACATTAATTGATATTCAATATTTATTTATTGAGCTTCACGTCTGAAAGTGTTGAACTTCAAATCTTAAAACATTTATCCTCAAGTCTCAACATACTGAGCCTTCAGGGGTTCTAATTGAACTTTCAGATATTATTAAAATTTATAAATCCATATTTATGTCGTTTGAATTGAACGTTCATTCCAGATAAGCATTGCAATATTTAGCTCTAAATCTTAGGGCATCAAACAATTAGTTCGAGAACATTGAGCTCAAAATCTTAGAAAATTTAGCTCTACATGTATTTTAAAAAAGTATCATGCTAAAGTATCATGTTAAAATATCGATCTTAATTTTAAACATGATATGGTGGCTGGCAGCCGTGGTCCACGTACTTGTGACATGTGCATTGAAAAAATGCATTTTTTCACTCACGAAGATTTTTCTATACTAATACTATTTCATTACATGGTCCATACAGTATACTCTTTATTTTTTATTTCATATTATTGTGTCGTACACGAAAAAATGTTCATGCAAGTACGGAAAATGTTTACGGTAGTAGAAAATATGAAATTGATTTAAAAAATATAACTCAGTACTCACTGCAGTGAGTGACAGAAAGCGCATTTTCTCGTTGACGAAACCCTGAAGTCACGGACAGACGGACGGACAGACGGACAGACAGACGGACATGGCGAACACAATAGCGCCTTTTTTTCATAAATGAGAAAATGCGCTAAAAATGATTTATGTGTCGCATGTAAGTCTTATTCGGGTAATTAGGTTATAAAAAATGCATGCATTTGGCAAAATAACATTAAAAGTGTTTTTTTTACGTAAAGTGTTAGGTTAACATTAACACTATTATAAGAACGACAAAAACCACATTTTGAACAGTTATATTCTGCTTAACGTTTCAAATTCACCTTGAAGCTTTCCCTAGCTCCACAAGACAATCCCATTTCGAAAAATCCGAGAAAATGGAAAAATATAACTCAGTACTCACTGCAGTGAGTGACAGAGAGCTCATTTTCTCGTCGACGAAAACTTATGGTCACGGACAGACGGACGGACAGACGGACAGACGGACAGACAGACAGACGGACGGACGGACATGGCGATCACAATAGTGCATTTTTTCCATAAATGAAAAAATGCGCTAAAAATGATTTATGTGTCGCATGTGTCTTATTCGGGTAATTAGGTTATAAAAATATGCATGTATTCGGCAAAATAACATTTAAAGTGTTTTTTACGTAAAAGTGTTAGGTTAACATTAACACTATTATAAGATCGACAAAAACACATTTTTGAACAGTTATATTCTGCGAAACGTTCCAAATTCACTTTGAAGCTTTCCCCAGCTCCACAAGACAATCCCATTTCGAAAAATCCGAAAAAAGGCAAAAAATAGAACAAACAAGTTGAAGAATTCATGGCAAACTCTGATTGTGCGCAGCACCAGCCCATTCATCATAGGTTATTCATCACTGGGATCGCGCAAACCATTTCAGTCTAGGTCACGCTTGCGTTCAGCCAGCGGAGTACGTGGGAAACTTACGTCGTCTTGAAAAGTCCCGCCCGCGATAAAGATGCGCGTTCCTGCTATAAAACAAAGATGACAGGGAATCCGTGGTGCAGGTTAATTAATCAGTGACTGTTTTTAAAGAAAATGCAGAGAAAATTGATAATGAGAAAGGGTGAAAATGGTCAAGAACAAGTCATTGTTGGATATTGATTGTAAAGGTACAGGTTTTCTGAACATGTAAAGAAAATGGGCTAAGAGAGAATGGAAAAAATGAACAATTTCAACCATTCAGTTTTGGAGATCGATTATTCAGTGACAGCTTCACTGAACACGCCAAGAAATTTGACAAAGAGAGAAACAGCCGTAAAACATAAATACAAGATGTCTGTCATAGACATCGATGCTTATTATAAGTTTAAACAGCATATTTCATACTATGCAACTGATGCTAAAAAAATTAATATTTATAGCGAGAAGTTATATAGAATTAATTAATAATATAGAAGCTATTTATAGAATTAATTTTTATAGCGTATAAAAATTAATTTTTATAGCATCAGGAAAAGAGAGAAAATGAGTACGAAGAGGAAAAAATAATATCTAATACATCTAGAATTTCGGTCATTTTCACAATGTTAGACATGGAGAAAGAATGAAACACAGAATCTATTTTGACCAAGAATCACCAAGACAGTCATAATAAATTCGGAACTGAACTAAAACACATCAAAAATTACATTAAATAATGCAAGGCTCTCGCATAACTTTAAATTATTGCCATTTAAGCCTGCCACCCTACAAAATCTCTAGGTTGTGAAGTTCCAATCAGTTAAATCGTTCACCAATGGATGCAAATTTATCAATCAAACCACTAAAAAGCTCGTTATTTAAATATTGTTAAATAGACATATCCATCATAAGACCTCACGCATGATTTTCCTTGAGATTGTTTCATCGCCTGCCCTGGCATGATAGGAATATGATGGAGTGCTTGCAATAAATCATGTACTCGGGAACGCCCTGTTCTAATAGAACAAGTCGGCCTTATAAGACCTCCCTAAATTATGACTTTTTCTAAGTGAACAGGGTCTATACTTTCAAAACTCGTTAAGTGAACGTAGGTACTTACGCTCTATTTTCTTGTCTATGATTGGTGGATTTTGCTTGAAATGCCGTCAATGATTGGCTGATGAACTTACGATCTCTTAACTTTTTTTGAAAGTATGGGCCCAGAACTGCCAGCGAACGAAGAGCTTCGGTCAGTGTGCGTGGAAGATTACAATATTATAAAAGACAAATTCTGTGAGTAAATTGGGGATGTACAAATAAATATTGAAATGAAATAAAATAATTGGAAAACAACGAGGTATTTTTTGTTACTCAGGGCAATCAGATATGGTTTATTACAGTGATAGGTGGAATTGATGAGATAATGTTCATTAATCATCGTATTTATAAGGAGTGTGGTAAATAGACGCTTTTAATGAGATAAAGTGTTTTAATAAGTGGAATGATTGCATAATGAGGTCAGTGTATATGACTGGATTATGAGACGGAATGTTTGTAATGAAGGTTACGGTATCGTTCAAACGAGATACATAGCAACGAACACAGATTTTTGCCAAACCACATATTTACTAAAATAATAAAAGTGAGACTAACGAAGTTTCGTGGAAATATACGCATTTTTGAGATAATTTTATAAATGTAAATTTATAAATGAAATTTTATCAACGTCGAGACGAATAGTTTGTAGAAGTTACCAAGCCGGTAAAGCACATTTGGTAGTAGTTAAAAATGTAATTGTATGTAATCTAAGCCTGTTCATGATTTAAAATAGTCATCTTGCTTGAGACGGAAATATTATTGATAAATATTTGAAGGTCATTTTAAACACATGCTGACAATAGATGCGATATGTTCAAATTTCTACTTTATCTAATACTTAATAATGATAATACTATATTCTATCGTTAATGCTATTTTATCCTATTTATTGGTCATGGTTGGTTAGATTTTTCCTGTCACGCAAGAACACACGCCTTGAATCAATTTTTATTTTGTAAATGATCCAATTGATTAAATCATTCATAATTTCAATGAATTTGTGGAAATATCGCGGGCTGCGAAACCTGGCCTGGAATCGCCAGCGATCTCAACAAATCCTCTTCTGGGCACGACTCGCTCGGCCCATCCGGCTTTGCATCTCATCTGAATAAAGTCAGGAGATCCGGCGGATCTCTCAGGTCCGGAAGCTGATCTTAAGGTGGATTTGTCAAAATCTGATTCACGTCCTAAACTCAAATTCGCAATTAATTTTTGATACTTTTGAATTGAAATATGAATGGAATTTAACGGTGATTACTGCATTCCTAAAAAACGAAGCATTAATTATTCGCTATCTCTAGCATTAGCATTAATCTCTCAATTATTAATCTCTCTCATCTAGCATTAATCTCTGAAGCATTAATTACTCGCAATCTATGACCAGGTTGGTGGATTTGTCAAAATCTGATTCACTTCCTAAATTCAAAGTCGCTATTAATATTTGATACTGTTGGATTGAAATACGTATGAACGGCATTTAACGGCGATTATTGCAATCTTAAAAAATAAAGCATTAATAACTCGCAATCTCAAATAGGGATATAACCAGATTTCATGATGGTAAAAAGCATACTGATGAGCTAAATTTTATGTAATTAAAAAATAAATTACTCCATAAATTAACATTAATATTTGATTAATAATGTGGCCATAATTCATAGATTGACATAACTTGATTTTTAAACGAAATTTTTCCGAGTCTTAATTTCATCGCGGACGACTAACTCGAAATTAGAAACAAGGGTAGACTAAACATAAAGTTAAAAAAAATGGCGGCAGATATTTCTAAATGGTCGATCATTAAAATCCGCGGTGAATTTCTCATGAAACCTCACTTTCTTTTCTTATATTTCTCTATCTGGGAGACGCAGCAACAAATTCAGTATTTCTTTTTACCGCCAATAAAGAAATCGACGCTAAAGTCGCTGTGACGCTAAAAATCGAATAAAGGAAATAGTCTTCATATTGAAGACAGGGTGGCCCCCTTCTTATCGAGGATTTCATTCGTTTGAGTCTGGAATAACGATGCGACATCTCGAGGCTCGAATTGGAAGCTGGCAAAACAAGCGTCCGAGTTAATTTCCGACCAGCACTTGTCCCCTCTTGCGGACCAGCTAATCTGATTGCCGGATCCCTTTTTCCTCACTCCAGGGGTGTCAGTGAGTACGTCTTCCCCTCGACAGACCTCGTTCCCATTTATACTCTCATTGTCACAATAATTCTGTGACCTACCATTCACTATTTATTCATTCACTTTTAAATCATACAGCAAAATCTTTGCGATTTAGCTCCAGTTTATTTTAATTATACAAATATAACTGGTCGTCTCAGCGTTGTTATTTACCTCCATTTTGTCCTTGTATTTGCCTCCACAAAACTGCCTTCTCGCAGCGTCTACCTCCATCGAAATCAGATTATTTATACCCTCTCATTATTTATTTATCTTCCAATATAGTAGTTTCCTATCGTTATCTCTTGAATAATAACGAAAATGATTAACAATTTTGCTCAACAAGTCTTTCTCAAATGCTTGAAAATTTCATTCATGTGTTTCTGGCTCCCATTTCAAAATCAATCATGCCGTGATCAGAATTTAAGCCACGAATCACCCAACGATGCAATTGCCATAAATTTCGAAATCATCCTTTTCAGAAACCTAATTTTACTTCATAATGATTAACCTGCCCCGTAATTGCCCTATATAACCCCCAAGTGGTGCTATTCTTTAATAAAATTTCGGCTTTCCCATTACAATGAGAATTTAAGTTAAGGATAATCACATAAACTTTAATTTTTTGGTTCGGTCAACTACAACGTTGTGCGCCAAACGCCCTCTCTTTGAACCAGACTCTCAGGCCTTGATATGAACTCTCTCTTTGGTATCCAGGATTATTGCAGTGACCCTTGCACGTTTGGCTAAGAACTCGTGGGTGTGATCATAGCAATTCTGACTCAGGTTAGACATCGTTACGCCCAAGAACTTGATCTCTGCTCGCTGTAATATGTGATAGATTCACAGTAATCTCCGGCAGTCTATGTACTCGTGTAATTTTTCACGAGTTTAATAGAAAAATGAGTGCTCCAGCGATGTTATATTACGCTGAATGCAAGTCACTCCCGCCGTTAGTCGTAGCAAATTTTGTATGATTTTAAATACATTATTCGTTCTAAACTTCGAGAGATGTGAGGCGCGTGCGACCTGAACATTGCAGAAACAGTAAAATTACTGAGAGAGCAATACTTGCATAAAAAGTCTCATAGAAATTAGTGCTGGATTGATTTGAATTTATGCTTGTTAATTAATTAGTTTAACAATTTTTACCTGACACGATACAGCACGCAGCAATCCACGGCAACAAAAACAAAATTATGCCGACCAAAGTTAATCTATATAGCGTGAAGTTAGATTAACTCGGAGAAATGCTTGCTTCATATTTATACAGGATGGAAAAATGAAAACAGAATCACGGGGAACCGAATTAAATATGTGATGTAGTAAATGAACCGCAGCTACTACATGTAAACAGTGGCTGAACGTCGATGCATCGGAAGAGTGGCAAAGAAGGCATTCTCCTGATGAGAATTTTTATTTTGTCGTTACATCGTGGGCCGTTTTATAGCTCTTTCCTGGCTCTAAAGAGGTCGCCTTGCGGCGTCAAGGATTCCGTGGTGCCAGTATGGCATTGCACAAGGATCGTTCTCGTGAGCCTTTATGAGCTCCTTGGACACTCTCAAGAACTCTTACTCCAGCTCCAGGCGTCCTAAAGACACTAGCAATCTCTCGTCGTATTTCTGGCTTGTAATATTCGCGTGGGTGGTCACTAAATGATCCAGCAAACATACTTTTGGGACCTGAGGAAGCTCTCGTGGAAGAGAAGACGCCTTTGTCTGTTCGGGATGATGTCTTCCACTAAAGCTCATGTTACGTCGTTAAATTTCTTTCCGAGTGCTCGAGAAGCTTCCTTTGAAACGTTCAATGGGTTTCTGACGTAAAGTTTTCTCTACAAATGCCCAGCGTGTTTCGTCGGAGTAATGACGTTTGGACGGATATTTTGGAAGCTATCGAAGTTTCCCAGGCTTTCTAGGTAGATTCTTTTGGTGGATAATTTCTCATGGAGAACAGAAAAAGTTTATGACTATGAGGAGAAATTTCTTCGGTTACATTTAAGAGCAAATACTATTAAAAATTTTATTTCTGTTTTGAAGAATTATCTTATCGAACATGGAATTGAAATAATTTTAATTGCTGCTGACAGAAGAGATAATATTAGAATGCTACTAATTAAATCAAGGATCTTTTAGTATGGAATGTATCATACATACATTGGTCTGTAAGGCCATTCAGTCGAGGCGGACGAGAATCGTTTTAAAATTAAAGAAAAAAAAATTTCAATGGATGAAACGATCAAATCTTGCAAACCAAGTTGCTTCCAGAACAGAGTTTCAAAGTAAAAATCATTATCGAAAGTCAATCATTTTTTGAACCTATATATACAGAAAAAATTCACCAAAAAACATAGCGCTTCCTTTGTAAGAATTTACGCGTAATATTTCGAGCTGCCGATCAATCTAGACTCATGGCGCCGTTAAGGAATTCCATCGATCCAACCCCAGACTATCAGTGGTCGGAAGTGTGGGACTACCATTACGATTACGATGAAGAATATGAAGACCTAGAGGAGTCTTCGTTGCTCCACAAAGAGGAGCGTTACGTTCGTAATCTGAAAATAATGTCTTTCTTGGTTCTTACCTTCGTCTTTTCGGGCATTTGGGTCTTCTGTCCAGCCATTAAAACGGCGTTAAGCTTGACCAAGACCATTTTAGGATCGGTGGCTTGGAATCCTTTTTCTTGGATCAAGAAGGGACTTAAACTCATCTTTTGTGGACCTTGCTTCTTTGCGTGGGCTTGGGTGACATGCAGGCGGAATGGGTGGGGAAATGACATCGACTATTACCTCATCATCAGGTTTTGTGAAAAAAATCGGACCGATCCACCGGAATACCAAGAGTTCGTCCAGTACAAGAAAAGTTTGCCGAGGGACGGACGAAAGATCACCTGGGGTTTGTTATTCGGGTGGCTGTAAATTACTCGAAACCATGAATAGTTACAGGCACGTTTAAAAGCTCTTTATTTTCTTCAGGTTTTCTTTTTTGTGTGTTTATTTTGTATTGATTATTGTACATATCAATGTTAGAAAAGTATCGTACTTAGTTTAATACGGGGCATGAAAATGTAATGTCGTTCGTCTGCATATCCGCGCTTCCTACAGACCGTAAATTTGACTCTACACAATGAATATCTTATAGTCATGACGTATAGCGTTGATGTAAACACTGAACGTGACTCGGCGATCGACGGTCAAGCTTGGAATTCTCATTTCCTCAATTTATCCCGTGGGATTTAGGCGATCATGGATGAATCCCTCCTGCATGGTCTCCCCTCGTTCCCTAATCCAGCAGTTTTCGTTAGCCACAGGCCTAGAGCCTAGGCCGTAATTTCTCACCATGGAAATCCAGGAACGTTGGCCGGCCTGTCTCGCGTATCTCCTTGATGGCAACCGCCTTGGAAAAGGAAAAACTTTCATTCTTGGCCACGTGTTGCCACGCCTGAAAAATTCCCCACATTTTTTACAACGCGAGGGCAGCGGCTCGCGGCTTGGGATATTTGGCGACTTAGTGTTTTTCATCGCCCTGCACTGAATATATTTAATAGGACGGTTTTATCAACTCGTGATTCGTGAATAATTTTTCAAAGTGAAATATATTGAGGATACGAATTTACAGACAAAAATATTTATTGCATTAAAGGAACTTTCGATATTGTCAATCTATTCACCATTAGCATAATATGTAATTGATAAAATTATTATACTCGTGTAGCATGGATGTTGAAGTCGTTATTAAAATTAGATCTTATGCCTGAAAATTTTTTTTAGTTACTCCTACATATGACGATCGTTGTCAATGATCTTGAAGAACCTCATATTTAATTTTGATTTACTCTAAATCGATAAAATATATATGACATATATCTACGTGATGCGATGACTTCTTTTTAAGTTAATAATGTATTGCAAATTATTACATGTTAAATGACTCAAATGTAATTAATGAAAATCTTTAGAATCGCAAATTTTCATGCAAGCGTGTAAATGGAGAAACATGCTAACTGCAGTAGAAAGAAGTTAAATTCTAAAACAAAATAAAAACGTCCGACAACCACTATCCTAGCGACATAAATTTTTGTTTATTTTATTTATTGAAGAAAGTGGTTACCTCGATGGCTCGAGAAAAAGCTCTACATTGAATTGAAAAAAAAGTTGTTAATGCAACGTTAGCTACACTTTGTACTCGTGATCCAAGCGCTGCACCCGGAATGCACACCATCTTGTCTTAATTGTATTTTGTAAAAGAACGCTATTATAAAAAACTTGTTTTCATGAAAGGCTCAACCCTAAATGTATTAGGTTTTGTGTAAATAACTGGCCATGCATTGCGTATGCAGTGCTACGACTGCGACGGCAGTGCTGGAAAACCTGCGTTGTGCGCGATTTATGAACCTATTACGGAATGGCCATGGCTTTGGTGCTGGCGCCCTGAGGGCCCTTCAGGGGCTATTCATTCTTTTCAAAAGATTACATCTCTTTACAGGTTACCTTCATGATGTCCTGAGTTTTGTACCGTATGAGAAAAATATACGGAACCTAAATTTAATACTGTGAAAATGTTCACTTTTGGGCCTTCTTCGTGAAAATTTCGAATCAAGAACAGACCGTGGAATACGCATGAATTTAAATTAAAAATGGCTAAAATTCGTTCCAAATTGAGAAAAGTCAGAAACGTTCCATTTCAAACGAAATAAAAATAGAAAACAATTATGAAGAATACGAAAAACACACAATTTATTTTTTTTCAAATTTTCCAACAAATCAAATAACCAAAAAAGCATTTTACAAGAAGAAATAAATCCTGAAGTTTTTTAACCTCACTGGTGGAACAAGTTTCCCCTTTCTTCAGTGCGATAGAGCGTTTGGCAGAGATGGATGACCGAACAGGAACCTCTAGGAATGTTTCAAGCAACTGCTGCTGCTCGCGGCAGAAATATGAAGATTGCACAACTTTAGATGCGTCATCCATTGATCCGAACACGCGCTGGATTGAATGATTTTGTGTAGCATTCAAAATCAGTGGCACGCGCAACCTATTTTTGTGCATTTGGATAATACAATAAATTTATTATTGTAACGCTGACATCCATTTACAATTAAACTGAATATGTGTTGATGAAAAGCGGTGTTATAGAGGATAAAACTAAAAAGCGATCTCGTCTGGTTTCCGCGAGGTTGTTCTGTCACAAAATATCAAATAAAATGTAAAAATAGTATAAAATAATAAAAATGTATTTATATACATTTTATAGAGCACCATTGGCGCCATTATATATGAGCGCCTTTGGGATCCCTGAAATTTAACGTTAAAATGTAAATCTTTCAATGAACAGTATCATGCTCTTATATAGGCGTGTCTATAAATGCAATGTTTGGATGATATACACTCATTATTTGTTTATTAAACCATAAATAATGGTTCTAGATGAAATTTACATCAGATTTATATTGTAAATATGTTGCTAAATAAGTTTTAGAAGTTTTTCAAAGTCCTTTTTACGAGAACGCTTTGCATCATCAAATTCAATATAATTAATTAATTCAATAAAGTTGGCAATTGTAAAACAGGCTGAAGGCAGGATAACGTTTTTACAAAGAATTCCAGGATGGGATGAGTCCCAGTGATTCAAATCCAGCAGATAAATCCAGATAATGTATTTTTAAATCCAAATTAATGTGTTTCAAGATGCGATATAAAATGCAAGGTTATTATAGTTCATGACCTATACAATATCTGATAATGAGAGTATGCGGCTCTGAAAATTAAAAAATTTTCTTTATACGGCAATACAGGTCCCTATTAAGGGCAATAATCAAATCTACCAATATATTACACAAGAGTTTATTGCAGAAAACACATAACTCTCGTCAAACTTTTGGGTTAAATCAGAAAATCAGTACTCTATCGTTATACTCGTATTTACAGCAAATATTAGTTCTTAATTACAGCGGGCAATAGTTTGAATATTGTAGGAATAGATAAGATGACCAATGGTGTGGGCAATTTTAGGAATAATTTAATTGGTATATAAGAGCAGAAAAGTTTAAAATCGGTTCAATATAAATAAAATTCATCGTAGTAATATATAGACAGAGATAATTGCTATAACTAGCGACCAGATATGTTATCACCCGATTAAGTTTGTAAAAAATACCTGAATCCAAATTTTGAAATACTTCAGAAGAAAAATTTGCACTAGGAAAAAATTGAATTTGAAGAGGTTTTAATTGAATATCATACTAATGTGATAACCTGCTCAGAGAGGTAAACTCATAGGGAATTAATTAGTGATATTTTCACTCAGAAAATAATAAAGTTATTTTCTCATTCATTTAAACCATCGTACTAAATTTAGATTTTTTACAGAATAATCAAAGCATCATCGTTCATTGCTGTGTATATCATCGTGCATCAAACCTATTGTATTCAATTATGCTTTAATCATGCATCTTACATATACATCAAGCTTATAATAAATAAATAACATGCCGCAACAATAACTTGCCCATCCACTATCAAACACAATCGTCAAGCAACCAAGACTCTTCCACTCACAATCGATGCACTCACTATGCAATTGTCTGTCTTCACTACCACGAAGATTAATGCGGGATCATTCCCACATTGATTAAATAACCTTCAAGAAAACCACGGGCTGCCACGAAGATATAGACGATAAATGGTACCATGCAAGAGGTCTTGCGAGGCACCAACCATCCAGCAAGTCACGGACCGAAATCTCGCGAAGCCCTGCGGCGTTCCTAGAGCTTTGGACAATCTGCTAGGGGACGAAGTTTGGTGCAGGAAGCCTTTGATACAATTACCCCAGGGCGTCTGGACACCTATTATCCTCTGACTTAGTTTGCAGACGTGCCAGTTGTATGGAAGTCGGTCACACGAAGCACTAACCTCGACTGAAGCTTTGGGATCGGAGCCTCGGCTTGATTCGAAATCATTGCCGTTTTACGGCCGCCTCCCGGATTATTTCCTGTGCTAGTGAAGGCAAATTGAGTTAAGTGTTTCTCTGGTGCGTTGATGGCTTTCTTTTACGGGTGAATTAGATTCATGCCCTCGTGACCTTGAATTATTGAGTCTGCTACGCCTTGCAAGGTCATTATGGATCTAAAACTACATGAAAAAAATGAAATGAGTCGCGTAAAATTTAGATTTTTCGAATTGAAGATCAAGTTCTTATTGAAGGCGTAAGGAAAATGAAAATCATTTGCTTATTGAAAAAATTATTTGTTTGCCGGATCTACCTTGCTGTGGTAAAATTATTGAGACTTTTTCGTCAAATTATTGGCGTCATATACGAACAATAATATGCGTCCATAAAATAAAAACGTCATTTACATGTGAGATCTTTCAATCGATACATGTCTTATTTTCATTCATAATATAATTAAGAACTTATAAATTTTCATATACGAAAACGACCCAAGAATAAGAGATCATGAGAAGAAGGTTTCATGAGCATATCGAGAGCCCGCGCTCATGTCTAAAGCGTGCCATTGTTTACCCTCTTTTGCTCGATGCTTTCATAACATGCAGATGAGGGGCGGCAGCTGTTACCTCAGAGGGGTCTCAGCACCCCTGTGGTCTCCACAATATTTGCATTCGGGACCAGAATTATTACACGCCTTGGAACATTCATGGGCGCTTAGAGGAACACCAGGCGCGTGTGTTGAAATCATACACGCTTCAGATGCCCGCCATTACTGTGGCACTAAAACGCGCACGAGGGACTTAAATGAGCTACGTTGCTCGCAATGAAACTGCTCCTACAGCGCCCGCGATCGGGAAGGCGAGGGAAAGTCTGGGGGAAATTTACCGTGAAATTTGAATTTTGTAATGAAATAATTTTCTAATTTCTAGAAATTACTGAATTCTTGAATCTGCAATGAAACTGCTCCTACAGCGCCCGCGACCAGGGAGGCGAGGGAAAGTCTGAGGGAGATTTACGGTGAAATTTGAATTTCGTAATTAAGTAATTTTCTAATTTCTAGAAATTACTGAATTTATGAATCTGTAATGAAACTGCTCCTACAGCGCCCGCGACCGAGGGGGAGCGAGGGAAAGTCTGAGGGAAATTCACCAAGAAAATTGAATTTTGGAATTAAATAATTTTCTAATTTCTAGAAATTACTGAATTCATGAATCTGCAATAAAACTGCTCCTACAGCGCCCGCGACCTGGAGGCGAGGGAAAGTCTGGGGGAAATTTACCGTGAAATTTGAATTTTGTAATTAAATAATTTTCTATTTTCTAGAAATTACTGAATTCATGAATCTGTAATGAAACTACTCCTACAGCGCCCACGACCGAGGGGGAGTGAGGGAAAGTCGGGGGGAAATTTACCGTGAAATTTGAATTTCGTAATTAAAAAATTTTCTAATTTTTACAAATTATTGAATTCATGAATCTGTAATGAAGCTGCTCCTACAGCGTTCTCGACGAGACGGGAACGTAGGGGGAAATTTTCCGTGCAAATTAAAGTTTTTAGTTTAAATAATTTTCTAATTGCCAAGAAATTACAGAATTTTCGGCTCAACTCATTGTTGAATCCGTGAACTTGTAAATAATCTGCTCCTACAGCTACAGCGACGAAATTTTGGCTGACAGGAGAAATTTCCCGTTCGAAATTTTCCTTTCATTAATTAAATAACTTTTTAATTCCCAAAATTACCGAGTTTATGGTTTCACTAATTGCTAAATTTTTTAATATGAAGGTCGGAAATTGACAGAAGTGCTTCTCTGAGTGCAAACACGAAAATTATTGTCAGCTTGCCAAAAATTTAAAAATTAATTCGAAAGTTTGAAAGAAAAATTTGAAACAAGCGACATTATATTCGTATTCAGTTCCAAATGTAGTGATTATCAAAAGAAATTTTGATAACGGGGATAAATATTGTTAAGTGTATAATATAATGTAATATATAATATAATATAATTCAGTGTATAATATAATGTAATAGTGCTCAGTGTATAATAGTGTTATAATGCCCTCCACAGGATAATAAGAAATTTTGATTAAATTTTAAAACTGAATTTTTTATTGCATAAAAAATTGAGTTTTAAAAGTTAAAATAATCTAACCATGACTTGTTTGGTCGGTTTGAAATATTTCATTTGGTGAAGGACCGAAATCATCGATTAATATAGCTAAGCCTCGCTCTGTCAGCACTGACTATATCCAGAGATACAAAGTCTGTAGCAGAGCTAGTAGAGGACTTAGAGGCAAAGCCTCGAATTATCCTTTGATGCGCCCAACAAAAATTTAGCGCTTGTTTGGGACCATTCCAAAGTTTGAGGCATCGATCAAAACTTGGTCATTGGAAATTCTGTGACCAATATTCATTCCTATGCTACAATATAAAGTAAACTTATGTATATTGACATATTTACATAATATTGCCAAAAATATACCGAAATATTGACAAATTGTTGTTGGATCAAGTAACAGTTCATATCGTTAATACTTGGGCTATATGAGCACGGGCATTTAATGGAATAAACTACAAAGAGGAATTCAGAGAGATAGATGCTGCTGAAACTGTTACAGAGGATAAGAAGAATATATTTTGTTTATAGAGAAAGAAACAAGTTATTTGCGGCATCTTTAGCTACCTCAAGCTCTCTACGTTTATTTTGGTAGGTTATCTTATGATTTTTTTAGTTGTCAAAACAACAATTTTTCCTATTTCATTCCGTGTATAGATATTTCATTGATCGAAATAAAAAAATTACATTTTAAGCCCTGCATGGAAGTGTTCTAAACTGGGCACAGTTATACAGTACATAGTTTTCTTGAGCCTAATCAAAGATAGCCAAGACTTTTCATTAGTCCTTGCATCAGTCCATCGCTTGACTAATCCTTCAATTCAAATATACATATATATATAAAATATTTATATATTTGTTCTTTAATGTTAGTATATATTCAATATATAATCATGAAGTATTTTTTCGCAACAGTGTTCATCTGTGATGCTGCACGAATCACACTCATTCGTGAATGCTCTCTTTACGCTCGATTTAACCACAACCGACTGATATAAGATCAAGAAGTAAGTGCCGGAAACAATTTTGGACAGAAAGTCTCAGAACATAAAAAATTCACGATTGCTTTTAGTAGCACCTACTTTTAATGGCTTTTATGGGGGTATTTTTCTCACGCTCCATTACGCAAACAATCAGCAATCTGCCCACAAGGCAATTTGAGGCGTTAGCGACTGGGTGTGAATAGCCCGGAGAATGACGTACATGTTGTTCATCTGAACCTTTACTGTTGCATACTTTTATTCTGTTCTACATTTCTTCTTTAAATACTTCTTCTTCTAATGTTGCAATGTTCATTACCATGTTGCACAGTTCGTCACGATGTTGCGCAGTTCATCGTTTTGTCCTTGAGTATTATTTACACGTTTCATTTAATCGATAATTATTGTGCTTTCAATAAAAAACACACACATACTCAATATAAT
The DNA here is from genome assembly GCF_000764305.2 of Hyalella azteca. Taxonomy (NCBI): domain Eukaryota; kingdom Metazoa; phylum Arthropoda; class Malacostraca; order Amphipoda; family Hyalellidae; genus Hyalella; species Hyalella azteca. The sequence continues at coordinate 149,455 of NW_025945795.1, read as the reverse complement.
TCCGATAAAAATATGCACTTTTTATAAACGTAAACAATGAGTTTCGGTGCGTGTAAATCAAATGTTGTGATTCATCTCGATCTCACCTGCTTTCGATGAAATGGAAGATTTTTATTCAAATGACAGTGGAATCCAACGAAATAATTTAATATAAAAGCCTACCGTATAATATGCAATAAGACCCTATATGATGTAGTATGCTATAAATTTCTAACATGTAACATTCCACGAATTTCGCATACGTAAATATAATGTCCTTAATAACCTATAACGATAGAATGACCGGCAAAGTACAACTTAATTGATGAGTAGATTTTTTACGTTGAAAACTGCGCAGTAAGTAAAAAAATATAACTCAATACTCACTGCGGTGAGTGACAGAGAGCACATTTTCTCGTCGACGAAAACGTGAAGTCACGGACGGACAGACAGACGGACGGACAGACGGACATGGCGAGCACAATAGTGCATTTTTCCGTGTATGAGAAAATGCGCTAAAAATGGTGTTCAACTCATTAAAATATAGACAATATGAACTTAGAGCAAAAATTTATTCTCGTACGATTATAACTACTCTGCTTAATGACGATCAAGTAAAATTTGTATTCCTGTATTTTTCCTTATCGGGATTTGCGAATTCGATCACAAGCCAATTATATTTTTTAGACAATAAAGGTTTATTTCTAAAAGTAAGTTTGAAATTAATAACGAATTCGCCTAAATTTATAGGAACTGATTTAATACAAAATTTACCAGCTCTTTAATTCTGATGTCTCGTTTCCATAAAAGTCTCAAATCGATTTTTGCTGAAATTACGTGCCTCTTCGGCGCAGCAGGGATACGGAAATTTATTCCCTAATGTTAATAATAGGATCCAGAGAAATTCGCGACGGCCGCTTGCCAGAATTACCGGAGTGTCAGAAACAAATTAATTCCCCGAATCGAGTGTCGCCGCGGCCAACTTACCGAAAATTAAACTTAGGCCGCGACACAAATCACATTATAAGTTACGGACCCGCCACTCAGACTTAGGCACGCGGGACGTGCCACGTTTGCGATAGAGAGCGAAACTTTCGCCGATGCCGTCAAACTTGTCGCTTGTGAGCTTTTTAGCCTAATCAAAAAGTTAGCGGAACGTCAAAATCTTGTTTCTCTTCATCTTGGCTATGGAGCGACGGTGAATGCTGATTCGTTTGTTGTCGACTACTTTGATTCGTCGAACGCGGAATGACAAATGTCGTTATGGGCATAATGCTTATGATTTGAGAGATAAAAATGAAGAAAACAATATGGAAGGTTCGCGCGAAACTTTTTTTTACATATATTTCGATATTCCATGAGCGAAAATCTCAAATTACTACTAGGCATTCCTGATAAAAAATTTCAGGAACCAGACAGAAATAAACCTTTTGAAGTTATAAGTAAGCCGTGATAAATTTTGAGACTAAGATTGATAAGCAAGCACAATTTGAATATATTAATGAAATTTTAATTTTAATTGTCTTGAAACTTTATTCTGGACTAATCAACGAGAAAATTATTTACAAAATAAATGATATGATCCCAAATAATATACGTTTAAAATTACTTTTTAAAGACAACACTTCTAAAGAATCCAGTGTCTCTATTGTTACATATGTACAATAAATTTCTAATTTTATTTTCGAATATTAATAAATTAATTTTTCAGTTTTTTTGATATATAAAATTTTTTCTCGAAATTATTTATTCTGTAAATTGATTCATGCATTGCCTCAGACTTCACACAAGTATGCAAAATTTCAGATCAATTGGACAGGTAAAAGTGTGTCAAATATCAATTATAAGATTTGTAGCTGACAAAATTATTTTTTCAATTTTTTAATATTGAAAAAGAAATTTTTTACTTATTAAGATTATTCATTTTGTTAATTGATTCATGCATTGTCTCCAACTTTACACAAGTGTGCAAAATTTCAGTTCGATAGGATAAGTAGAAGTGTGTTAAATTTTTATTATAAGATTTGTGTTAGACAAACAAACAACAAGAAGTGAAGTTAAAGAGAAGTGTTGTAAAATAGACTCCAGCCTTGTCCAAATTTTATCCAACAATAGACTCGCTATAATCTTCGTGAGGATATAACCAAATCAATGCAACGTTTATTAAATATTGATTGAATTCTCGAAAACCCAATCAAAAACACTCTTCTTCTCATGACAACTCTGTCATGATTCAATGCATTTGACCCGCCATCAAAGGTCATCGAATTGTCGATGCAATATTAACTCCACTACCTGGAACTGTTGCTGAAGCGTCATTTGTGCCGTCATGTTTCCTGGAAAATGTACTTGACTTTCACTAAATTATCAATCAAGTAGCTTTAGCCGACACTGAGAGGTTGTTTCCTTTTGTGATGTTGTCAATTCCTGACAATGTCTGCAAACATTCAGGGTTGTGAAAAGAAATATTAAAAAGACTTGTATAAAAATGTATAAATGTATAATTTACACATTGTGTAAATGCGATTCCATCAAGATCAATTATAGTTAATTGTAATATTAATAAATTTATTCGTCAGCATGTAATATTATGAAGTGATAATTAGCTAATATAAATTAACAAGCTCATAATATTTTCGTACAAAAGTTTCCTTGTTCCTGAACTTAATGATCAATTATCTTCTTTAAAAGACTCTGCAGAACTCTAGAATAATCCAAGAGTATTTGAAAAAATATTTATTTTAATTTTACATTTAAATATTACACATAATGACAAATTTCAAAACAGATAAAAAGGCAGATGCATATGTATATAATGTATATAAGCGTATTAAAGTTAAGAAGTCTGGGAACTGGAGGATGGGACAGAAATAAAGACAGTTCGGTCTGTCGCCGATCCCTGTAATGTTCGCAACTTGCTCACAGGAGATCTAAAAAATGGCATTTTAATCAAATCTTTAAAAAACTGGCGTTGAAATAAAAATGGCGACTCTAATTTTACCATATCGATATAGAACCATCAAGGAAACAACTCAACTGTCGAGGTAATCGTATATAGGTTTAGCTGAGTTGCAATCCATATAGTGACAAGACAATATAGAAATGGAGTAATAAAAAAATTCGTGAACCATTATTTCATGTTGATGTTTTTGTAGTTCTAGCAAATTTCACAAATGGAATAAATCGACAATTATGTAAGCAGGACACTAAATTTTTCTATTTTGGTTTTGAAATGCAGGTAAAAAACTTATTACTGTCTGAGGAACTTAGCCATATATTGTTTTTAAGTGTAACATAATTATTTTCACTTACATGAGTTGAACAAAGATTTAACAGTGGTTATTAGACGACGCAAAATTGAGTTTCGCATCATTCGCTAAATGACTAAAATCAAATCAGAGATTAATACTGATTAAATATCAATATACTGCTATGACATTTGAATTCTTCATCACATGACTAATATTTACTTGAAAACCATATGATAATCAAGCACACGTATACAAAAACATAAGTGAAAATTAATTTATGTAACTGACGACTTCAATCGAAATGAAGAAAGGAATAATTTTTTCATTTTAATCGTGAAAGTTTAGCGATGCATTAGTAACTCCTGATAANCTAGGTACTTGGACGCAGGAAGGGGCCGTGCGGAGGCCGTGCTTTATCGCATCATCAGATTTCGTCGTAAAATGCGCGCGTCGCATGGAGAAAAGTCAACCTTAAAATTCTAACATAGACTATGCTAATAAGCTGCTGGGCTCTGAAAAATGAATATGATGATGATAGGAGTAATTTTAAATAACCGTACCACAAGGAGAACACACGCTTTAAGAACCAAGTTTGCAAAATTTTCAAAAGGTGCAAAATGGACGACAGCCTGAGGGTATTAGTTTTGTTTGCATAAATTATTTACGAAATTTGAAGAATAGAAATGTTCTTGTCTAAGAAAAATTTTGCTATATATTATTCTTGGGAACTGATATAATTACATTGCTCATTATTATCAGGTAATTTGTAATGAAAAATCGAAAATTATAGTTATGAGAGAATTTTCCGGATAATAAAAAAAATAGTTCACGATACTTAAAATTTTCCGGATAAATAAAAAAAAATAGTTCACGATATTTAAATTTCATTGAACTGTAGGTGTGTTCTAAAATGTCTGGTAATGGCACTATGAATTATAAAGCTCTACAAACTGGAAACAACAACGAATTATAAAGCAAACGGTTGAGGTACGGCAATGAATCGCTTCCTTTTTTCACTGCGCATTCAAGCGTCTCGTCTGCTTGTGCGGAACGTGGCAGCGTTCCACGCGTTTCGTGGCAGCGTTCCACGCGTTTCGTTGCAGCATTCCACGCCTTTTTGTGGCAGCATTCCACGCGTTTCGTTGCAGCATTCCACGCGTTTCGTTGCAGCGTTCCACGCCTTTTTGTGGCAGCATTCCACGCGTTTCGTGGCAGCGTTCCACGCGCCCCGTGGGAGCGTTCCACGCGCCCCGTGGCAGCGTTCCACGCGACCCGTGGCAGCGTTCCACGCGACCCGTGGCAGTGTTCCACGCGACCCGTGGCAGCGTTCCACGCGACCAGTGTCCGTCCAGAACGTCAACTATGTTTTTATGGTGATGCTTAGGTTGCGTTGCGGAAGATTGCATCTACTGCATGGGTGTGGTCATGGTAGACCATATACCGAATTGCATTTCTGAGTAGCGTTGTGCAAGAGATTCTTGGCACGAGTATTCCACTATAATTATCGCTGGCCGGCCGTTAAATATTCAGTGGCCTCCCTTATTCCGGAGAAGATTTTTAGTCCGAACTTCATTTCCTAATGCCCATGTCCCATGCCTGTGCTGTAGCTGCATTTTTATCCCATTTGAGCATAAACTTTGACCGAGTTTCATATTCGTGAAGCTCACAAGCGTGAGTGGACTGGCTGTGTAAAATAATTTTATGAACTTATTAAGTATGAAAGAAAAACTGAGTGACTCTTTACACGGGCCTAAGAAGTACGTAGTAGAAAAAAAATATAACTCAGTACTAACTGCAGTGAGTGACAGCTAGAGAGCGTATTTTCTCGTCTGCGAAAATGTGAAATCACGGACAGACGGACGGACAGACGGACATGACGAGCACAATAGCGCCTTTTTTGCATAAATGAGAAAATATGCTAAAAATAAGCATGATGCATTAGCATGTACACGTGCACATGCCTCGTACATGAGAAACAAAGGGTCACTTGTTAGTCCGTCTTGAGAGTCCCGATGGGACTTTATGCTCTGCAATCCTACGATACATCGCTATTGTTCTCCATGTGAATCTTCGATGACTCGTGAGATGAACATGACGTAAGCCAGCATTACGTGGCGATGGATCTATCGCTTATTGTCTAAATAGTGACACACTTTTGTATGTAGCGCTGATACGCCCAAGGTTGTCAAATTTGGTCACAGTGACACGCGCAGGAGTAAAAAGTTGAAACATCATTAAGACAAAACCTCACTAATATCTCTGAGTGCAAAGATAAATCACAAGTTTAGTTTTTATATTTGAAGAAATGATTGTTTATTAATCAACTTTGCGAGCATATATGATGGTAATGCTCTGAAATTTTAATTCAGGCTCATATTCAAATTAATTCACGATATCAACTCAAAGTAATATTGTAGAATCGTTGATACTTTATATACCTTATATTCTAGCGCGAATTAATTCCTGTAATTAATAAAGTAATTTTGAGCAGAAAGAATGCATGAATAGGCGTCGCGCAGGTCTGGCGCAGAAACACCGGCGTTTTAGCATTTTAAGCTTAAAAGTTCTTGATACTGAACTTAAATAGTAGACTTGAGAAGCAGGCAAAGTTTAGGCCAAGGCATTCGCATGCAAATAGCCTCGCTAGCCTCCTCAGGAAATAGGAGCATTGGCCAAGACTCAGGCTGGTGCTGGTAGGCTCCGTGTCACGCTAACGATCCCAAGGCTGACTTGTGTTCAGCCTGCTGAACAAGCGGACGGATATTAGAATAAAATATTAGTTTTCAGAGCATGACTGGATGTTAGGCTGGAAATATGGAGACAAGTTGTTTTGAGTTGAGAGAGTCTGTTGAAGAAGCGGACTGATATTAGAATAAAATATAATTTTTCCGAGCATGACTGGATGTTAGGCTGGAAATATTGGAAAAATGAAGCATGACTGGAAAATCAAAACAAGTTGTTTTGAGTTGAGAGAGTTAAGGATAAAGCTATCGATAATTTATTACTTGAATAAGATTTCAATGAATAAATAATGGTGTTGCCATTTAACTTAGGAAATATATAGATAAATAGGGAATCGAAAAAAGTTACACGCGTATGCAGGATCAACAAGACCTCATTTTTTTATGACATGTCACTACGATTACTCACTAATATCGGGAGTGCTTTAATAACAATGCGGCACAGAAACAATTTTAGACATTTTTGAAAAGATTTTAACGCGCTGTGGCTTCCTTCCCTTATGGTCCTGTTGTTATAAATACTGTGTCTGCGCGTAGCGAATATTGTTGAGTAGCATTTATTTCTGCATTACAGATATTCATGTGTTTCTGTTTAATGATATTCCTGCATAGCCAATATTTCTGTCAAGTGAATATTTCTGTACAGCGGGTATTCATGTTTTTAGCGCATTTTCTCATTTATGGAAAAAGTGCGCTATCGTGCTCGCCATATGTCCGTCTGTCCGTCTGTCTGTCCGTCCGTGACCTCAAGTTTTCGTCGACGAGAAAATGCGATCTCTGTCACTCACTGCAGTGAGTACTGAGTTATAATTTTTGTGTAATGAATATTCCTGCGTAGGAAATATTTCTGCGTCATGGATATTTCTGTTCAGCAGATATTCATGCTTCTTTGTAGAGGATACTCCTGCGTAGCAAATATTTCTGCGCAGCAGACATCCAGATTTGTCTGTGTAGTGGATATTCCTGCCTAGCGCAAATTCCTGCGTAGCAGATATTCCTATGTTCGCGTACTGGATATTCCTGCGTAAGAAATATTTCTGTGTTATGAATATTTATGAAATTATTGAGAATATTTGCCGGCAGCGAAGTTTTCAGTGCAGCGAACAATAATTCTATTAAACTAGTTTCTGCGTGGCGGCATTTTTTATGACGAGATTCCTGTGTAGCGGATTTAATTCAGCAGCGTATATTTCTATATAAAGAGTATTTCTATATGTTGCCAATATATCTGGCCTGCATGGACGAGGGATAAAAATCATTAGACTTGGGCCACTTGCTCGGCCACTCGAAACGATCGCTGCCACTCGCACGTCACTCGTGGACTTATCGCAAGTTCACGCAATCAACGGCAAATCCCGAGGCAAACTCGCTCACGATTTACCGCAGCAGAGACGATCATGAGACGAAGATTGTCGAGAGTGTATCGTTCATACCCAACCCAACGCATAGGTGGTCTTTGTACGGTTATTGGTCGGCCAACGATGATACGCCGATGATTCTTCGCTATGAAAGGAGCGTATGTTACAAAGCTGCACAGTGCTGCTGCAGGCACTTCACTCAGGCTGGTATGTGGCGGCGAGGGGAGAGTGAACGACCCTTGAATTCAAGTGAGGGAACGCCGAGTTCGATAAAAAATTTAACGTTGGTATGAAATAAATATAACTGAGCCATCTTTAATAACCATGCTGTTTTAAGATAATCATCTTGATAATGTAATTCACTAGAGACATTTTCTGGTTCAGGTCAATTTGGAATCGAAAAATGCGAAAATCACATAGTGTCTTAATCAAAAAACAGGAAATTTCATACGCAAAAAAAACTTGAAGCAGATCGCCCTCGAGGGCGTCACTCACAACTGCCCTCGAGCTTCCCTCGCGCGTGGCGTCGAGTAAAATTGTGGGAAAATCTACCGTCCGTGACGGGCGCGCGCCGCCATTGTCGTGGTGGCAGGACGGTGGAGTATTTAAGAAAAATTACATCCAAGCATCTCTGTATCTGTCAGTATCTCTGAACATTTTCCACATTGAAGGTATCCACAACATATATTGTGCTTCTGAACATATTTTTCCAGCTTAATTTATAGTTCGTATCTTTTTGGACGCACCTGAACATCAGATGAATCCCAAATGTTACGATATTGTTAGTCTAGCGTGCATGGATGCTTGACGTTGTAAACAAACAACGATTTTATTAAATAAATAATTAAATATACGAATCTCTGTGATGCATTACTCAGCAATGCGTATCACAGTAATGTCGCGTGCAGAAAATTGAGTGAGGTTTCGTCCTAATAGCGATGCACCTATTGCTTTCACTTGGGTTATCCTGACTGCGCCATTGGTTCGTTGCAACATTAACTAGAAATGATGCAATTGTGAGGTTTATTTAACGTCCATATACTATATTAGCCGGCACATATATGTCATTTTGTTATGATTGCTTGCTGAATGGTACGTTAGGATTTTTATATATGCTGCTATAACTTGAGGACCTACAGACCAGTTCTGAATGAGAGGCTGCAAGCTTTTGTGTCCGACATTCAAGCTTCGAGTTCACCATGATTTTCAACGCAATTGCCAACGCGCTGGATCGATAAAACCTGTTCATTTATATAAACCCGAGTTGTTTTCTTTGTAATATCTGTATTCAATGAATTTATCTCAAGCTGTTGTTTGATGACTGGTGTTTTGGCATTTTAGGCATTTGCGCTTCAGTTGATTGACAATTTATTTACTTGATTATTTATCTGTATTGCTTACAGTTTCCTCCGATAATTAATTATTATCAGCAAATAATACATCGAAGAGTTGTACTTCGAGAGTTGCCACTCATACTCCGCGGTAAAATAACTCAATTGAGGAGAACACATTCATGGTCACATCAACCTCGCCTAAATTACGAACATAATAATACAAGTGGTCTTAAAATCTCCGTTATTGTGACCATCAAAAAAGCAATATCGCGGGTGCGGCAGCCAGCGATCCCAACTCTAATGGACTTCCGAAACCAAACGCTAATCGGAACTGCGCTTTGAGCCGCTAACTTGTGAACGCCGGTCCATTTCTGCGCGCATAATGGACCGTTTAAAATTATTGCCTTCATAAAAGCCTTTCCATCGATCGCTGGAATTGCAGAAGTGTACGAATTTTCGGATTACGGCTTGAAGTTTACAGACTTTTTTAGCGCCGGATTGTACGGCCATCTTATTCATGAACTTATAGTTATTATATTCCTGGATATTTATTATATTCACGAAAGGTTATAATATTCTTGCATAAAAAGATTGATAAACATTAAATTTAAAGTAAATTATCTTTCAGATAATACCTTATCTAAACTTGCTCGGTAGTTGTTAGATTTTATATCATATAATTCATTCAATCACTCATTCCTCTAACGAAAAATCAAGTTGCCTTGAGATTCATCCAAAGAGCTCCGGGGAAATCTGCTCAATGTGGGCATTGCAACGCGTGGGAATTCAGCCGGCTGTGTGAACAAGATGGTCCCGAATGGATCTGAAAACGATGTCGTTGTGAAGATATCTAAGCCTTGCCTAGACACGAGCTTACACTTTCTCTGAGCAGCTTGTGTGGTAGAGACACGCTTGTCGAGTGCAGTTTCTGCAACTTACGGTGAAATTACCCAAATAAAACTCACAATGTTAGCATTGAAAGTTGGAACTTGAACGTGGTGAGGTGCATAAACGTTTAAATTTGTTCAAAATCACTTCCAATATGCGAAGCTGTGGAGACAGGCTTTGTGTCTGAGAATCTAAATTTCGATCCACCATGATTGGGATTTTAATTTAGAATAATTTAAAGCATTCTTTCATTAGTATTTTAAATGATGATGTACTTCTTAATACTTCTTTCGCATTTACTTAAATTTTAATACTTTGGCGATTGCAGGCACTCTAGCAAAACAAAGTTTCTACGATTTCTTCAGGGTACAGAAGTTCTAGGTAATAAACAGTAGATTCAATATTTAATAAACTTTAATTTCGCAAACAGATATGATATATATTATTAATCCAAACTTTCGGTCGTAACCAAATTTCTTTCGACAATTAAAAATGTACTGGAAATTTTTCTTTTAAAATAAAAATATAAAAATTGTTTGAAAAAAAATCCTGACAATTTTCCATTCAATTCTGAAAATAAAGCGGTGAAAATATAAGTGAAACCCTTTAGGCAGTGAGAATATTCTTCAAACACGGCGATGTAAACTCACCACTCATGACCGTTTCTGCTCCTTTGAAGAGGTCGACACGTCGTTTCTCGCAGTCAAACAACAAACACCAGCGACGGTGTTTGTCACTCGTTAGTGCAAATGATGTCAATTGAGACGATCTGCATGGCGCTGTTCTAAGAACCGAGAGTTAGACCGGCCCTGGCTTCTGAATTCTAGGTTCCAAATATTTGCTGCTGAATAATTTCACTGCCTTTAATATTAGTATATTTTTGTTAAACACAAAGATCGACACGTGGCATGAAGCTTAAGACCAAAGTTCAAAACTGTTGGCATTTTTGATTATAACAATAATACAATAATGATCGATATTGATATAATATGCTCTGGTATTATAAAAATAATATATTGATATATATGTATATATAATCTTATCAATATTATTAATCATGATATTTTCATAGCATAACTACTCTTTTTATATCTGAATTGCGGATACTTTAATTGAAACGAAGAAGCGTTCAATGGAACTGGACTTGAAAGCCACGGCCTACAAAGTGTAGGAAACCAGGAGCTGAATTATTCAGCCCTGGACTGGACAAATGTCAAGCACTCTATTTCCATCGCTAAAGCGCCCTCGGGGGTTAGGTCCAGCTGAGGGCGAGGGTAAAGATATACGAGGGAAAAAGAAGATAGAATACAAATTTCGATGACAGAAATGAGGGAAGAGGCTGTGAAAACTTTGGATAGAAAAATGAAAGAGATCAGCGAAAACGTCCGATTAAAGAGGAGATGGAAGGCAATTGGTGATAGAAGCCTTGTACATAGGAATTTGATAACGCCACGTGGAAGAAGTGGTGATTTACGAACTTGATGATCTTGATGGAAGATGAGTAGGTAGATTCTTGATGGAAGGCGACGAAAATTACATCGACTGAGTGGGAGGTTGAAGGCTACTCGAGGAACATACCGTGCGAAAGATGAGGTGGAATGCTCCTTGAGCAGATGCTTGAACAGATTCCGGGTGGAATAAGATGGGAAGATGGTGCCATGTGGAAGAGTTTGAAGGATCTGGTTGGAAGTGGAGTTAAAAGATTCCGGGTAGACGAGGTTTTGGAAGGCTCCGGATACAAGAGGTGTTGGAAGAGGAGGTGGAAGGCTCCGGGTAGAAATGTTCAGGAAGCCGCCGGGTGGAAGAGGGATGTGGAAGGTTCCGGTGTAAGTTGAGGTCATGTAGACCAAGATGTGCCGGGAATTGCAGTCAGGAAGGAAACGCGTCCTCGGGGAGCCCTTGCGCGCGCGCATCGCCTGCTCAAATGGGCTTCCCTTTACGTAAAAAACTCACGTCCTTCACCGAAACGGAAAAGAAATTTCCCTCTAGCCTGGACCTGGGACTCGGAACTGTGACTCCTAAAGCTTTGCATACTTGAGGAAGAGAGGCAAGTTTAGTGCAGCGGTTGACGAGCGAGGCGTCTTCTGACATGTGGTCGAGTACGACATTCATGAGAGCTAAACGCTGCCTTAAACACGAAATAAAAAGAAACACTAAAAACGCAGGAAACTCGAAAAAACTGGTACATGTTATGAAACATATTAGTAACACAATTGAAATGTGAATTAATTAAATTCAACTGAGAAACTGCTACAGTAATTGTAGGGGCCAATAACACGCAAACGCAGCAAAGAACGAAACAGAGTAAATACGATATACTGTGCACAGAAAGAGGGAAATACAGCAAGAAACGCAAAAAAAGATTCGGGTCAGTATCATAACACTGACAGATTTATGAGTAGCATATATGAAACTACAAGCAAAAAAATCAAACAACAGGAGCAGAGTCCATGCACTTTCTCACAATAAGAAGCCAGTATGTCGAACTCTTTTTAAAATTTTGCAAATTTGTATATCGCCGAACACTCAGAGTGTCTTGGCCGACACTCGCGATGCTGGTGGAGCCCGATTATTCAGTAGTGGCAAGCTACGGACTTGCCGGTGAACATCGCGTTTGTCGGGACTGTGGGTGTTTGAAGAAGAAGCTTCCAATACAACCGGCAAACAAGCGGAATATTGGCAAAATGCTTCCGCAAACACAGGGATGCTACCGAACGTGCAATGTTTGCTGCGGATTAGAAGAGATGACTGGTTTTGAGTGTTTTGTTCCTCGCAGTCTTGAATTGTGGCACATATTGTTGCAATAATTCTTTATAGTATGGAATATTGGTTAAAAATTGAGTCACAGTCTCTGTATTTTGATGGTTCTGAGAAAAAGTACACAAAATGTAAGGGAACACAAATTTTTGCACAAGCTATACCTGACATTTGTTCATTTCATTAATTAATGTTTGGTATTTTACTCTTTCAAGAATTGTTTGTACGTTCGTTCATGATTAATAATTGCCATTCTTTCATTTGAACCCAGATTTTTATTGAAATTAAACATCACTGAAATTTGCATTCATCTTGCGCTAGTATAATATTAAATTCCTCCCTGATTTATGGGAAATTAAAAGGTCAGATTCTAAGTTTGTTGGCGTTCCCCCAAACCTCTGCTTGTTTATTTATGGAAAAATTCTCGTCTTGGATAGGAAACGGAGACGTTTGCTAACATAGACATATGGGCTGCGACAGTCCAAGGAAATTTGGGCAAAAAATAAAGGTGTTTATGTATTTTTGTGTCCTGAAAGGAATAGGGAATGAAGAGTTGTTTGCATAAACTGTTTACAGAAGCGAGTAGGTTTCCATATGCAGCTTGGAGGAAAGACTAACGCAGCTGAAATAGTGAATTTGCGGATTGAAATTACGGTAAATGATGTTGAAAAGAAATTCGCTGCAGGATATATCTCTTGTAGAAGTTGAAAGAAATTATGACTCTATAGTTATCGCTGGAATGTGACAAAATTTATTAAAGAAGACGTTGCTGCGGTCGGAACATGCCTGTAAAAAATCCCGGTCTTATCACTGGTCAATGATAGGCTGGTGCTTAGACATGGCTACAATAAACGGTTGAATTGTAATACGGTTTAAGTTATAAATAAGGGAACATAAATGTATAAAAAAATTTCTTTGTTCCGGTGAATTAAATTCTAACAGAACGACAGACTCATCGTTCATTGAATAATCCTCAAACCCTTTCAAGGACTTCTCGCTGGATTACATAGGCTTTGCTATAGAATATCTCGGAGGGTTCATCACCCACCCTCCTTTGATATCCAATTTCAATGAGAGTTCGGCGGTAATCTGGGTGAAGATTAGCTTCCTTATCCACCCTTTCCATCGGTGAATACGACCCTGTCTCTCGCACCTGAGTTCCCACGTGACCCATCTCCGCCCCATCCTTCATATACAAACTTTATTATACCCTTCAGCGCGCTCGCCGATTCGGCAACTGCCGCGACCGTTTAGCAAAGGAACTGTTAAGACAACGTTTTCATGGCGCTCCGTACACACGGGCTTGTTTACGTAACTTATATTAATTCAAACGGAATAGCTTTGTTTGAATACATTCTGCAAGAAACGTACGTTGAACGTTTTCATGAACTTTATTACCACGAAACAATTGCGAATGTGTTTATTTTTATCTGGTATGCGTATGAACCATGAATGTTCGATACATACATGAGTAAATTAAAAAAAAATTTACGCAAATACAAATATTCGAGGTTTTATATAAAATAAAATATCATTATGAATGAAGAATTAACATTTTAATGCACCTGCATTTCGCAAATGATACCAATTTGTTCAGTAGGCATATGTATACGAATATAATAAGCATTCAATTAATCGGCAACATCAATCAAACTTATTATAGCTTTCACTTAAGGCATTGGAGCCAGAAATACATTTCTATAAATGAAATTCTGCTCACAGGCCAACAAATAAACTTGAGTAAAAAGCTTCTGATGGCGCGACAAGCTTCTTTTATCGTCGTCAATTTGTCCTTTGCTGACGTTTTAGCTTTTCTTTTGTTCGAGTTTCGAGGAGTAGCGCTTTATTCCAGCCACGTTTGAATTTCCCTCTCTCCCCTCGCAGGAACTTCTCGAGTTACCCTCAGAAAGATTTTAGTCGGTCATGTGTGGAGCGCGAGGGCACTTATCTTCCTTCATAGTCGTCAAACCTGCCTGGAAGAAGGTCTGGAATTGTGCGTTAGAACAGGACTGGGGATATTTTAGTCTTGGAAAGGTAGAATTGCGAAGCGGGGGATACAATAACTGGAATGAAGTATTAAATTTGCAGAAATACCTAATTTACACATTGGCGATTGAGTACGATAACTTGCTGGAAAATTTTTGCTGGAAAACACCAAAACTTTGGTGCTGAAGAGCAACACCAAAGCATAGCTACTACCGTGTATTTTCTTCAACTTGATCCACATGGAAATACAATGCTTCCTCGAATTGAAGGAAAATTTAAGGTTTTATAAAAAAGCAATACAAAAAAGCAATACAAAAAAGCAATACTTGAGGTTTTATAAAAAAGCAATACAAATGAAAATGAAATATTATGAAAGACACCTGCCAATAATTTTCCAAATATGTTCAACTCGTTTTTCAGGGCAGCAAATGTATTATTTTATATTCATTCAATGCATGCAGTTTATGTATGCAGCAAAAATTGCAACTTCACAACAATGAATAACTAAGTAACAAAAAAAACTCCGGAAAGGCATTCAACAATAAATCCTCTATAAGTCTGGCTTAACTTCAGTCATAACTAGCAGGGAATTCATCCTGGTCTCCAATAATTGAAGGCAGATTAATTTAGAATTTCCTTTATCCATTAAATGGCCACCCATAATTCATTTGTTTTTCCTATATGATACTCATCTCCATATATAAATTCTTTCTGATATTCATCTATATTAAAATTCTATTTCTACCTCGTTTAATAATTCTACCTCATAATTCTAAAATTCTACCTCATTTATCTTTAACTTATCTCTGATACTCATCTTTACAAATATTCTATATTATTATTGTCACTGAATAAATCCTATATGATACAAATTAACCTTCATCATACTGATTGGCCCGAACAAACAGGCCAATAACGGCCGCCATGACGACGCCCATTCACTGACGGTTGGATGATGGATCTGCTCAGATGTGCAGGTTTATTATTGGAGAGCCACGCGGTTGTGTCCTGCGATCCTCAATGATGGATCGCGCCGTCCAGAAAAGACACCAACGTGTCTCCAAAACAAACACTAGTGGATTTATTAGCCGCTCTGCTGGTGCGTCTCGTTGCTGGTGCTTGCACTAATGTTTGTCGGCTGGTAGGTACACCAAGTATGGGAATTTTTCGGACCCAGTGTGTGAATTTTTCGGAAAAAGTAGGTGAATTTTTCGGACCTAGTGTGGGAATTTTTCGGGCTGAGTTTCTGAATTTTTTCGGACCCAGTGTGTGAATTTTTCGGACCAAGTTTGTGAATTTCTCGGACCGTATGTGAGAATTTTTCGGACCCTGTGTGTGAATTTTTGGGACCAAGTGTTTGAATTTTCCGAACCTAGTGTGTGAATTTTTCGGACCCAGCCTGTGGATTTTTTAATTTCTCACCGATAATTCACGTTAACAAGGCCTACTCAAAACATACTGGTGTTAGGTACGCAATGGAAATTTCAGGTATCAGTTGGTGTATGGAAACTCAATTAGGAGGTCAGGCGTGTGGAGCCTAGTTGAAAAGTGGTAGTTTGTTTTCTGGGAGATTGTCGATTGACCACCACTGTCAAAACGATTGAAAAGTTGACGAGGGACCGATGGCGAAATTATAATCCTGAGTTAACTTTACTCTATGAAATTTTTTGAAGTTGACTAATTGTCGGATCACTCATTTGTGTGGGTAAAATTTATTGAACGATTTAATCAAAAAAAATAAAATCTAAAATCACCGACGGATAGTGAAAAATTGTGACGGATTGTGAAAATTCCTTACACAAGTCTTAGGAAGCTGTTCACTACCTTCTATTTTGTTTCAGGTGAAAAGCTTCTTAGGCTCAAATCCTGTCATTTTTCACATTGTTGTAATAATTAAAATGCCGTTGAATACTAATAATTAATATTTAGCGAATTTTCTAAAGACTGGATTTTTTATAAAAAACTTGAAAACCTGATGATACTGAAGCGTATACGTATACCGAATTTTACACCCATTTAAGGCTTTTTCGTTCAGTGCACTCAATTCTAAACCTTTTCTTCTTGGACATATTCTTTTAGAGGAATATTTTCCTCATAATTTCTATCCCCAATTTCCAGAAAATTTTGTGTGAGAATTTTTCCTCGTGCAGAGAGCAATTGAAGCTCCTTCACCCAGCGCCAACTTTGCATTAAAGTGCAGGTAATATCAGGCCTTATCTCGGTCCATCGATCCCTGCTAACTTCATGATAACGGATGGGAGATGAGCTTTTAATGCGGCTTAGCCTATCTTTATAAGCATTGTAATATGAAGAAAACAATCCAGAAAATTAAGTTCAGCTGATATGGACGTTTTAAATATCATTCACGCTAATTGAACTTGATAAATGCCGATCAAGTTTAGGTGAAGAATCAAAATCCTTCTAATCATTTAATTTTAAACCAAAAATAAATTTCAAGTGCAAATCACTTAAACTACTTTAGCACTATAAATTTTTCTAGATATGAATTGTGATTTGCTAATATAACTGTTGGTATCACTTTCATTTTTAATGTGACCAATTACTGTTATCGTATTTTGCGCCAGCCAAAGGTGGTCGTTTGCCTCGCTAAATTTCAACGTAAGAAAAAGTTAGCTCTTGTTTGCCATTATGCAAATTCTTTTGGGTGCTGAAGGCGATGCTGGACGGCCACTTAAAACTTTCAGCGCTAAGGAATTAACGTTCAGCCGATGACGCTGGAACTGCGCATCTGTTTTGCGCCTAACATGACGCAACGAGCGCAACCATGCAGCCCAGTTTTGTGCGCAGCCCTGCAGCCCAGTTTTGTGTGCAGCCCTGCAGCCCAGTTTTGTGTGCAGCCCTGCAGCCCAGTTTTGTGTGCAGCCCTACAGCCCAGTTTTGTGTGCAGACCTACAGCCTAGCCACTTAATATGTTGCATGGAACCCCCTGCTGTGAGAATTTAATTAAAAGCGATGTTCTCCATAAATGCAACAATAATCAACTATGATTATTCTTAATTGATGTTGAGGTTCACGATGTTGCCAGCAAGCGAGGATATTGTCACTGTTCCCATTGTTTTTTTTTACTGAACCATTTTGCTATTATCTTAATAATATAGTTAGCTGTCACTAATGATGTTGCACTCAGTGACTCGCAAACATACGTGAAGCTGTCAACGTTTAGGTGAACACAAAGAAACATTGTAGTTTAATTAATCATTATTTATCGGTACCATTTATACCATTATTCTCAATTACCATGGAATTTCAACGTAACAAAGTTGAAACTTAGTTTGCACAATCAATTCTGACAAGGGTTCTCGTTACTGAACTAAGAGAAGCTGCCAGGCTCTCGAGACGATTGCTGCTGCATGGAAGAGCAACTGACGCAATCAATCTGCGGCTTTGATTGGATTGCTGGATAAATTTGTGGATTGTTGCCGGTCTGGCTAATTGTGGACCCGCCAATCAGACCAGAAGCGAGACCTCGTGGAGAATTCCAGACTTTAGCTGGAGTGGAAATCCCAGCTACAAAGACGAATTTCGAAATACCGAACATTACGTAGACAGTAAATCACAAGAACTTGGGTAGCGTTGTGATGATTATCATTTATAATCATTATTATTACCAAAACGTTAGAAATAAAGTGAATATGAACTTATTCATCGTCATCGTAAAATGATTGCATTAGCAATCACAAGAGTATTTAGTACATTAGAGAATTTAGAAACTATAAATTCTCCAAATTACATTGGAGAATTTAATGTAATTTTGTGCATTAGTACATTAGAGTATGTACATCAGAATACTCTAATGTACATTTAGTACATTAGAGTATTTTGGGAACTTCGAAAAGCAAACTCCAAATACATTGTGAATCAGATGGAAAAAGTTCTTTTTATCATCAAAGACAACGGTGTGAAAACATCAGAAATAATTAAAATATTTTCCAGCTTCATTGAATTTTTTAATAGACATGTCTGCTCGCTTTATTTTAAACTGGCAAAATGAACCCACAACTTTGAGCCCATACATGTTTGTTTACAATCAAAAACATGTTTATTAATCTTTATTAGCAGGTTTGTTCACTCAAATTGAGTTGATACATGTATATATACGCGTCTACTCGCAGAAAGGACTACTTACCTCCACTTAGATTTTAGAGTCTCTTGCCGACCCCCCCTTTTAAATTCTATAGCCTCTTGCTCCATGCNCTAGAGCCTCTCGCCCCCAACTTCCTATCAGCTTCTAGAGCCTCTCGCCCCCAACTTCCTCTCATCTTCTAGAGCCTCTCGCCCCCAACTTGCTCTCATCTTTTAGAGCCTCTCGCCCCCAACTTGCTCTCAGCTTCTAGAGCCTCTCGCCCCCAACTTGCTCTCAGCTTCTAGAGCCTCTCGTCCCCAACTTGCTCTCATCTTCTAGAGCCTCTCGGCCCCAACTTGCTCTCATCTTCCAGAACCTCTCGCCCCCAACTTCCTCTCAGCTTCTAGAGCCTCTCGCCCCAACTTCCTCTCATCTTCTAGAACCTCTCGCCCCAATCTCCTCTCATCTTCTAGAACCTTTCGCCCCAACCTCCTCTCAGCTCCTAGAGCCTCTCGCCCCCACCTTCCTTTCATCTTCTAGAGCCTCTCGCTCCCAACTTCCTTTCATCTTCTAGAACCTCTCGCCCCAACTTCCTCTCAGCTTCTAGAGCGCTTCCCCCCCACTCTTTCCCAGGGGTTCGCTGGGAACGCGACACCGCCGGGGCCTTAATTGGTTATCGAGAAGGCCTGTCGGGACATTTCATCAGAAAATGATCGGAGACTGAACTATTTTAGTGGAAAATTGAGACCAAGATACCCCAACACACTGATTGGGCGGCGGCATTCCTGCTCTCAAGTTTGAGATTTCAAAGGAAATTTTGGTTCACGGAAAGAAAATTTGATTGTAAATCAATGAGATAACAAGTTTTGTTGTTATTTTAGTCGTCGGCAAATGGTATATAAGTTAATGTTAAGCGTTACCTCTAGTGTTATTTATAACGTTATGTTTGTCAAAGTTTAGTTGTAAAATTTACAAGAATTTAATGTGCCTGAAAAAATTCTGACAGGACAACGTAATTAATCAAAAACATAACCTTATGATAAATTCATATGCATTCAATTTGATTCTCACATCAACAAAAACAAATTATAAATCCAGAAGATCAACATGACTCATCAATTCTGGAATGCGCATGTGTAACAAAGACGCGCAATAACGCCTGCGCATCCAGGAGTTTACAACCCTTCTGAAGAGCACTTAGAGCTTTAACTTTTATGTAGGAACTTAAAGGGTCCTGTAGATCACTTCATATATAGCGTGTAGCTGTGCACCTGCTGCCAGACCACCCATCATACCCTTATATGGGTACAGGTAACCTGCACGTACCTGTGCTACACTCATTTAAATGAGTGAGAATTTGTTCAAATAGCAACGCACTTTGTGCTCTGGTGTGGGTCATTCTGGCTGAGTTTGAACTAAAAAAAATATAACTCAGTACTCGCTGCAGTGAGTGACAGAGAGCGCATTTTCTCGTGGACGAAAACGTGAAGTCACGAACGGACAGACGGACGGACGGACGGACGGACAGACGGACGGACGGACGGACGGACATGGCGAGCACAATAGTGCATTTATTCCATAAATGAGAAAATGCGCTAAAAAGGGCGTATCAGTGCTGCATGAAGAAAGTGTTTCACTATTTAGACAATATGGCTAAAAATACTATATTTTTAGCGCATTTTCTCATTTATGGAAAAAATGCTCTATTGTTTTATTACTTGATTGCGATTTTAGATTAACAATGTGTGTTTACTGAACGAGAAGATCCTGTTTTTTTTATTTATAAGTTTACAAATAAATCATTTCAGGATAAAAAAAATATCGAGTCATAATTTGTCATATTATTTTGCGTGTCATCTACAGATTGCGGAATAGTTTTGTTAATACCTTACCTAAAGATTAAAATAATTTAATAAGGCATCTTATGAATAATTTAAATAAGTATATGGAACAATAGAAAGTAAATACGTAGAGGTTAACTCCAATCATGTATGTTAGGCTACTCTGAAATGTAGACCCACGATTTTCTTTTATTAGAACAGCATTTAGTTTTATTGTTTCAGCAAGAATAAGTCTATCACCTGGAGGTGCTAAAATTTAGAAAAATAATTAATTAAATAAAATCAAGTTTCACTGTTTTGATTTGCAAGATTGTCTGTTGTTAGCGAATATGATCATAGAATTATGTACGTCAACGCCATGCTTATTCTTGGATATTTCACTAAAATCTTTGTGAAAAATAATTTTTTACAGATTTTAAAATGGTAACGAAAAAGCTATTGTTGGGATCAGAGCGCAATCATGAACACGAACATCAATGAATTTTTTCATCATTTTTCAACAACTGAAAAATGTACATGTACATGTCTCTTTAATGGTTGGCCGACCACTTGAAAATGTTATGGCGATTCACAAATATATCATGATTTTTATTAGCGATTCATGATGTTAACAGCGTGACCTAAACGGCAAGTTTTTTAGGTCAATTAAGCAGGTGAGCTCTTAAGGAGGTCTTAATGAGAACTTTAACGTTCCCGGCTAATGAGGGGGAGCTTTAAAGAGACATTTGTTGAATTTACGATGGCTCTAAAGTCATTTAGTGACGATCATTCATGCAGCAAGATTAGCGTTCATAAATTACTGTTCTATCACACAGACACTTACGAGTGATTGGATGCCGAATAAAATTTAATAAAATGGGAAAGTTGATCAGAAATTGGTATTCATGAATGGCGTGTTGGTCCCATCAAGTAGGTTTTTAGTTTATAATTAATCTTATTTAACAATTTTAGTTCCCCCGAGAAGCATTGAAGATTAATTTATTATTTATAATAGAATATGATTATTGTTGGGATTTTTAAGTATCGTATTTCTGTGTATTTTTTAGGCATCCATCAGAATTGTCATTTGTTCAATAATTGTACGAAATTTTATTATAATAAACGTCGTGCCCAAATTGTGTCATATTGTACAAAGAATTAATAATAATAATTATTGTCATGTTGCAACATAAACAAGAGAAGGTTGAACCAGAGCTTCTGTATGGAACATAGCTGTGTTTCTACACAAATCAACAATGGATAAGCAATATTCAACTTACATGCTCATCACGCATCAACACGTCATCCCAACTCAGCTCATGACTCACCACCTCGTCCACCGTCACTCAGCGTCACAGGTTAAGTTTTGTCCTCGAGGTGACAGCGTCCATTAAGGATTGTGTTTGTGCGTGAGGCCTGGAAATTATCACTCGATTTATGTCGCGTTAATGGCACTTAATTGCAGCATAGACACGCATGCGATAATGGCGCTTTCATTTGTGAACACATTTTTTTCTCGCGCTGGTGACTAGATTGAATTGAAAAAAAAAATTCACTCCGTGTGACCTGGTGATGGTGGGACCAGGGCTCTTCCAATCTACCTGGTGAATATCTTAGGAGAAACATCGGCGGCCAATGAATGGCCGATAGCAGGAACATCGGTGGCCAATGAATGGCTAATAGCAGGACCATCGGTGGCCAATGAATAGCCGATGGCAAGAACATCGGTGGCCAGTGAATGGCCGATGGCAGGAAAATCGGTGGCCAGTGAATGGCCGATAGGAGCAACATCGGTGACCAATGAATGGCCGATGGCAGGAACATCGGTGGCCAATGAATTGCCGATGGCAGGACCATCGGTGGCCAATGAATGGCCGATAGCAGGAGCATCGGCGGCCAATGAATGGCCGATGGCAGGACCATCGGTGGCCAATGAACGGCTGATAGTACGAACATCGGTGGCCAATGATCATGAATGGCCGATGGCAGGAACATCGGTGGCCAGTGAATGGCCGATAGCAGGAACATCGGTGGCCAATGAATGCCGATGGCAAGAACATCGGTGGCCAATGAATGGCTATTGCAAAATTTATTTTAATAATTCATTTGATTGAAATAGAAAGATTTCTCAAATAGTCCTGCCTTGACAATAAATTGTCATGAATTGCAACAAATTTTTTTTCGCATATTATTCTACTATATTTAAACACACAATATAATTTAAATGAAAACAGATATAAACTAGCATCGACGAAATTATGAGAAACTTCATCACGGTCAAAAACTGCAATCACGACTTCATAATACGCGAGGTCCTAAACTTCCTCTCGTTCATGTTGCTCAGTCAATTAAGTCATTGGAAGAATCTACATTTGCATAATGGTTCGTTATTAAGACGTTAATTAGAGGTCAGCAACACTGCTGGTCAACAACGTAACCCACGACCAGCGCTGCGTCAACTTGCGTATCTTGTCTCTACGCAATCATGTTTCGTGTCCGTAACATTAAGACCAATTAGCAGCTAAAATTTGTAGTTGAGAAGTTGTCGAATAATATGAATAAAGGGTCTCATTTTTTCTCAATATAAGCTTTTGCTATCAATCTTATTTCTTTGATATGATTTAAATAAATGCATTCGTTGATTACGTTCAGTTATAAAGATAATGTAAGCATATACTAAAAACAGATCCATGATAAAAGGCGTAAATGTTAATATTCAGGCTGTCGGTTGCATTAATCAATGGTTAGGAAAATATTTATATCTCTGCCGCTACTTTTCCAGTTCACTTATTACATCGTTAGTAAATAATATTAAATCTGATAAGATTTCAGTAAAATTTTGTGTTTATAATTTAATCTGTATATCTTGCATGTGTTAAAAACCGAAATATTGTATGAACATTTGCCGCCTG
Source organism: Hyalella azteca (assembly GCF_000764305.2). Classification (NCBI taxonomy): domain Eukaryota; kingdom Metazoa; phylum Arthropoda; class Malacostraca; order Amphipoda; family Hyalellidae; genus Hyalella; species Hyalella azteca. Next base: position 126,345 of record NW_025945795.1, on the reverse strand, counting down.
TGTTTTTTATTAGACTAAAGATCCATCGCTGTGCAAGGATATTGAGGTTTCACTTAATGCGAAAAGTTTCTTGCATCTCTGTACGCAACCGATAAATAAAAATAAAAAGCTAACTTTTTACAAACAAATCGTTGAAAATCTCAAAGACAATCTACATCCAAACGCTTAATATTCCATTTAAAGAAATTCTCAATTAATTTTTTGGTGACCGAGGGCAACATACATTCTAATTAAAGGTTTATCATAACGACTAGAGCCGAATCTCGAATCCGGCGTCATAGAAACCTGAGCGAAGTTCTTCCAAAACGTCTATCAAGCGAATGTTTCATTTGTTTCTTTTAATCCAAAGTCTCTTCGCCAGCTCACGCCTCGGATTGTCGTGACGAGCTCCGGCAAAACAAGCGTCCAAGAGGCAGCTTATGATTAGGAATGTACGAATTAAAGCTCAGTTTATGATTAGGAATGAAGGAATTAAAGCTCACTCTATTATAAGGTATGCGGGAATTAAAGCTCGAGTGTGGGCGGTGCTACGAACGCTCCCTGACGTGAGCATCAAACGCACGACTCGATTTTCGATTTACGCATTTAAGCTTCACTGTCGTGCCAAGCAAATAAAATTTGTTAATTTTCAAAAAGTGTTGAATAGTCACCGAAATATGGTGAAGTTTTAAATCATAATTTTTCTTTATATGTTTATTAATCGAATCTTATTGAATCAACATGAATGTATTCTTGCAATAACTGTGCAGAATTCGAAAGATTGGTAAGGAGATATGTTTTATATTGTGCTATATATTGAAGTGTATATAGGAGAAGAATTAGGATTCCAAAACTTGTTCCTACAGAATAAAATGCAAAGTATCTTAGGAGATAAATTATGAAAAAAATTTGCGAATTATCCGAAAAATAAATGTGAATGAATCAGAATTGACCATAAATAAAAAATAAAGAGTGTTGAAAATCCAGAATTGGCCATAAATGCTGCAAATGAAAATAATTCCATAACTTCTTGCCTTTTTATATTAATTTTATGTCAATTCCCGACTTGAACTTCAAGTCTCCATAATTGCGAATGAGATTAAAGTTAGTCATTAAGTTTTCTTCACATAAAATTTTCAATTTTATGCGATTAAATTAGATTTCAGCTTTTTACAATTACATAACTCTAAAAAATCTTCCGGCTGGAATCACTTGTACCGTTTTAAAAATTGGAAAATCTCCCACTGGCATCAAATTTTTTTATGGAATCTCTAGAGTACATTCGAAAACTTGAAATCTTCAGAGTTTACATGCTAATAAATTAGTGATCTTCCTTAGCGTTAATATCACGAAAATCTCAGCTATATATCACAGTTGTAATTTACTGCAAATATAAGCTCTAATCCTCAGAGTTAACATACTGCAGATCTCAGCTACATCAGTTAGCGTCTGTATGCCGATTATTTCAGCCCAATTCCTTATTGCGCTAACATAAACCAGAAATCATCTCTATTCTTCACCGATATTTCACCACCGCAAATCTCAGCTCTTTTGCTCAGCGCCATCATGACCAAGATTTTTGCTCCATCCCTTTTAAAATATCACAAATGTCAGCTCCATTCCTCAACGTTAGAGTGCTGCAGATCTCAGCGCAATTCCTCAGCATTACTAAGTTGCTGATTTCAGCTCCAACTCTCAGCAATATTATCGCCGTTTTTTCGGCGGCCGTCACAGCGGCTCGGGTTTCCTGAAGGCGCGGTATAAGAGCGGCAATTACGAGGGTGGGTGGCACGTTCAACAAGAATTTATGTCTTTGTTTCTGGGGAGCGGGGCGGAGTTTTTCACTGCGATGCTCAATGTGATTGCGAAAGCTTGGTACGTTTTTATTCGCTATGGAGAACTGGAACCCTTGTCGTTGTGGCTGCGAACTTATGAAGGATCAAATACCACAGAGAGAGAGTTGAGTAAGATATGTAGGAGATGGGGTTCAATGGATGGTTTTGTCGGTGAATAGTGGGATAGTGAAGTCAGATGTTTTTGAAATGCCGTGTGATGAGGAAATGCAGTGTCTATTGAATTTAAAAATTGCGCAATGAACGTACGTGCTAAGCAGGACAAAGCCCGCCCCATATTAGGGTTTTCAAAATTTTATCCTTTGCAGTCAAGTTTCTGGAATGCTCCCATTAAACTCTTACTTGCCCTTCTCTCATAATAAACGCACAACATATTACAATTTTCCTATTCTGTTTTTTTTTTCGCTAAATTCCGGTAATTTCCCGTTAAACTCTCATTCGTTTTTTCATAATAAGCAGACCTTAAATTAGGGTTTTCAAAACTGTATTATTTTATAACAGTTTACAGAAGTATTTCAATAAACTCTCAATCGCCTTCCCCTCCTAACAAATCAACCACACTCTACGGCTTACAAGTCATTATTATTATATTTTTCACCAGTCTACGGAAATTTGCCAGTAAACTCTCACTGACTTTCCCCTCATAATAAATCGAACAAAATCTGTTCATCTGCGCGTTTCGTACGGCGTTTGTTCAGATATTCGGCAATGGCATCACAGATTCGCACGCGATGGTCGCGCGCTCGGTCGCTCGGCGTGAGACGAAGGCTCTGTTTGCTCGGCGTATCTCGCGGCGATCGCGGCGCGGGAAGTAAGTTACGTAACAATCGAGTGTCAATGAGTCATGTTACCTCAATACTCTGTGAATACCAACGGATGTAGTGTGAATACCCATTTATACAGTGTGAATACCCAGGGATGTAGTGTGAATACCCATAATATAGTGTGAATACCAACAGATGTAGTATGAATACTAATAATACAGTGTGAATACCAACGGATGTAGTGTGAATACTAATAATATAGTGTGAATACCAACAGATGCAGTGTGAATACTCATTCATACAGTGTGAATACCCATTTATACAGTATGAATACCACTTTATACAGTGTGAATACCCATTCAAACAGTGTGAATACCCATTTATACAATGTGAATACCACTTTATGCAGTGTGAATACCCATTTATACAGTGCGAATACCATTTATACAGTGTAAATACCCATTCATACAGTGTGAATATCCATTTATACGGTGTGAATACCACTTTATACAGTGTAAATACCCATTCATACAGTGTGAATACTCCTATATAAAATGTGAATATCTATTAACACAGGGTGAACATACACGTTTAATGACTGAATGCCCATGCAAAAAAGCATGAATTTATGAAATGCGTATACCGACAAATAAAGTGAGAATACATTGGCGTGNACAAGAGCCCATTTATACGTACATTCGTTTCTGGATTTGACCTGCAAAGTTTGAAAAGTTGTATTTCTTTGAAGACGGAATTCTTATCATTACCTCTTTATTCATAGGAAGACATAATCTTCATTGCAAGGAGAAGAAAATCTTAATTTTTTAAGGAGAATAATATATATACCTAGACAGGAACAATATTTTTCCTAGGGTGGAAAAATGTCAGCCGCTATACAGCCGCCTCAGTTTCTAATTAAAGGATCGCGGAAAAATAATTAGATCGCGGAAATAATATTCATTGCAAGGAGAAGAAAATATTAATTTTTAAGGAGAATAATATTTATACATAGGCAGGAACAATATTTTTCCTAGGGTGGAAAAAGGTCGGCCGCTATACAACCGCCTGAGTTTCTATAATTAAAGGATCTCGGAAATAAAGAAACGCTCGCAGGGTGCCAGCAAATTTACTACAACGAAGCTGTCGTTGGGAAGGCGCTTACTGGAATACAGAACAAACATGAAAGACATTTACTCCGTCGCCATGCCTGCTAAAACATCACAAACTTAGCAAATATTCAATAAGTGATAAAATAAAACAATATTGCGGTAAAAAAATACTAGAAATGCGGTAATATTTTGCGTTACGGTTAACAAAGCACACATAAATGTACAAATTAATATGACTTGAATTGATTAATACTAACTATTGAAATAAGTTTTATATGACAGATTTATCATCGCTGATGCTCAATTTAATAATTTGCCCTAAAAATTCAGAACATTGAGCAACTTAGTAATTTTTTGATAATTACAAAATTTAGAAGTTTTTAGTAATAAATTAAATTCGTCAGCATAAATTCACCCAATAATTCAGGCTTCACGTCAATAATCAAGTCAGCCATTAAAATGCCATAACTTCATTAAATTAGCCATAAATAATTTCATTTGTTGAGCCAGCCATAGAGTGAAGTAAGCCATTCGGCCCGCCATAAGATCAGCCATTGACCCAGCCACAAATTCAGCCATGAAGCCAGCCAATAAGCCAGCCATGAAGCCAGCCAATAAGCCAGCCATGAAGCCAGCCAATAAGCCAGCCATCAAGCCAGCCATCAAGCCAGCCATCAAGCAAGGCAATAAGCCTACCAAAAATTCAACTCTCGGAAAAATAAGTGAGACGTTGTCCAAATAAATGCGAGTCTTTCTGACTCAATTAGACCCCATAAAAGAGCCTATTAGAGAAACGTCCGTTCTCTGCTTCTGTTCTAAGTAAGATAGTGGGTCACTACTTGGGCAATACGAGACACTTATTTTCCTGAGTAAACACTATTAATTCCGTCATCAAGCCAGCCAAAAGACAGTCATTAATTGTATTACATTATGATTACTTATTTTGATTTTGTAAATTGAATAACATTTTGCCGAGGACCGGCAGAGGCAAAAGACGATGTAAATGACGATGAGAATAATGATCTATCATACACGACTGAGTGAAAGACTTAAAAATGATACATGATTTACCAAATACAAATCATATCTACAATTGAAAATCATCTTCTACATCATCATTATTGTATACGGAACATAGTATCAAAATTCATTATCACCACACAATTAACGAAACGAGTACAAACTAATTTTTACACAATTGAAATAACTTTTTCATGACAACCGCAGACAATTTTTCTTCAATTTTACATAACAGGAGAACAACTGCTAACAAGAGAACAGAGGCAGAAAACATATACAGTTCTTCTTTTTAGATACGATGCGATTTGCTACTAATTTTGTCCGTCTTATTTATGACTCAAATTATTTCCATTGTTGTAATTCAGGAATATATATTTACGCAAAATTTAATTTTAAAAATTAAATTTTCCGAAATTAGGCTGAATCTGATAGAATGCCGTCTGAGATGGATATAATAGAGTATATACATGAAAAAATAATAATACAAAATCCTTCACAAATATACGCGTGACTAAGTAATTTGTATACCACTATGACTTTTATTTAATTATTTCATTCAACTTAAGTTTAATTCAAGAATAACCCCGGATTTGCCTTAATCTACTCATGATATGGGTTATTTTAAAGTACCGATTGATATGTCTTGGATTGATTTTCCTTTTCCATTTTGGAGGAAAATGTTTATGAAATCTTTGAACGTATGAATTTGATTTAATACATTTTATATGAACATGGAAATTAATTATTGATCAGAAAATTTGCGCTTTAGAATCACTGCAGGTTCATTAGAGCGTCCAAATTTATCGATCATGATGGCACGCTGTGGAAAATTATAAATAGAATTATATTAAAAAAAGGCCATCTTATATTACATTAAAATGAAGACATTCAATGGAAAGACCTGATTTGGAAAGACTTTTCGGAATCAACAAATATTTTTCGTAAATGAAAATTCATTTTTAACAGAATAATTTAATGATAACCTCATCATTGATTCGCTGAAAAAAATGCGGCCAATGGACATGCATTGGGTCATCGGTAATATAATAAAAAAAATTTACAAGACAACCAGGTTCGTAAATCTTTGACTCCAATTAGCTAACGTCGATTCTTTGGAATGAAGAATCGCAGGAAAATGGCTGCTAAAATTTCTCATGATGTGAACTTCATTTAAACTGCATATTATTAATTAGTTTATGAACACATAAATAACTTTTCTTCTGCCCAAGAGGGACATTCGGTTGTTTCCGTCAACAATATTCCTGTTGAAACTGAAAATTCCTTGAAATTTTCTGGGCATTAAAATCGCCTAACTCATCTCGTTATTAAAGACGACAAATAAATACTCGAAATATGGACTTTCAGAACCTCAAGATTCAGAACATGTGTGAGAACGACCCAAAATATGTAAAGTTATTAGTACATAAGGTAATTTATTCATTAATTGATTCATGTCTTTGTTCAAAGCTGTCGCCAGCAAACGACCTAGCATTGTGTATTGCACTAGCTCCTTCTTGAACATAATTTTAACTTTCTAATACATTTGTTATTGAGAAAAAACTATTTGGGATTACAAATAAACGCAATGTTTCCGATGCCTACGGTTATAGTAAAACTGCACAATTTGGACAACTATTTTAAGCTTATTTTACAACCATGAGCCTGTTTAGGTCAAGTGGAACGTGGATAAGATTACTCACTGAGCGCCAGATTCATTCACTGTATTTAAATCAAGTATATCGGTCATTTAATTGACGCCTACATGACAGGATAAGATATGAATTCGTCGTTACCGGATGTCAGTTACATATCCTAACTGTAGAACGAATGTCTTATCTGGCAGATAGAATGTAATTTTTTGCAAGGTCTCTTTTTAAATACAATCTCCTCAATACATTAGTCAAGGTTACAATGCATCTGAAAAAAACTCACGTACGCGTACAGATCACAATGGGGATTGCTGAATATATATTTGATATACCACAATAAATGACATAAGTGATGCAAAATTGATACACGAATAATAATGAGTGGCGTGCTTGCTCACCATGCATGCTATTTCTATGTCAATTAGGGAGCGTTACTATATGTTTTAGTCCTATTATTGAGCATATCAGAGTATTTCGCTAGAAGCAGGGATGCGCTATTTTTTTGCTCGGTATTATAGGCCTTGGTCAAGTTTCTAACTGAAGCACCAAAGGGTCCGTAAAAAACGACGTGCAAGGCAATATATTTTTTACATTGAACAAGATAAGGTACGACTTTTATTGTAGGAAGAATATTGTATTAATTTTAATGTAGGAAAAATGACTCTCGCAAAATGTAAGCTATCGCTGACATGGGATTATTGGAAGTTAATTATCTGCACTTACCGGAGGCAATGTGACCTCAGGGTGGCTGCTACTGCAAACAAAATAAACCCCTGATGCCAAATTTGGGATGCTAAACACCCGTCGCCAAATTTGGGATGCTAAACAGCCGTCGCCAAATTTGGGATGCTAAACACCCGTCGCCAAACTTGGGATGCTAAATACCTGATGCCAAACTTGGGATGTTAAACAGCTGCCGCCAAACTTGGGATGCTATATAAACACCCGTCGCCAAACTTGGGATGCTAAACACCCGATGCCAAACTTGGGATGCTAAACACCCGATGCCAAACTTGGGATGCTAAACACCCGATGCCAAACTTGGGATGCTAAATACCTGATGCCAAACTTGGGATGTTAAACAGCTGCCGCCAAACTTGGGATGTTAAACAGCTGCCGCCAAACTTGGGATGCTGAATTCCCGCCGCCAAACATGGCATGCTAAACAGCCGCCGGCAAACTTGGGATGCTGAACCCCAACGCCAAACATGTGACGTCAAACACCCGATGCCAAACATGGGATGCTAAACAGCCGCCGCCAAATCTGGGATGCTAAATACCTGATGACATACTTGGGATGTTAAACAGCTGCCGCCAAACATGTGTAGTCAAACACCGGACGCCAAACATGGGATGTCAAACATAGTATACCAATCGCACTTGCCAGTTCACAGCGTCAATATCATACCAAATCAAATAAGAAGACACGACCATCAAGGCGCATCTAGGTAATTATCTTTATTAATGCGACCAATGATAGTTCAATTTCTTGAATATAAATTTGGTGTTGTGGCAACTTTATGACATTACACTAATAATTGATATCCGGTAAATCAGGAGAGAGATGATGAGATTGGGATAATTGTCTTCAAGTTTCATGAAATTTAATCTTCTAAAAATTCTCAAGTTATGATTGCGTGAAAATTTTAATCTTGTCATGATATGAGCACCGCAGGGACTAATTTAGATTCAAGAACTCCGTGAAACGTCCTGCCTTTATGCGTGATTTACTGAATGTTGATATCACGACCTTGCGCATCGCTGAGTCTAAAATTTACAAATGTATTCAAGACCCTGCATGACTGAATACATTCACAACACAAAACATTATACACATGTAAGGGTATCCACAGTGTAATATAAATTATTAGCTATGCTACAGTTTCCTAGCCAAAAGCTCATGCAAGTTCAGCAATATACGAGCAATTCTCGCCCAAAGTTCGATCTAAACTTCGGGTCACAGTGAGGCATAGATTTGGATTATCAAGATTAACTTTTCCTCGATTATCCAGCTCCTCGATTAGCCAGCGAAGATCAGGACCAAAATTTACCAGCAAAAATTATATAATTAAATCAGAGATGCCACTAATACCGTATATATTTGATCCAAGTATATTTACTCGAGGTACGAAAAACTTGATTGTCTTCCCAACATTATTGAGATCAGAAGTTAAAAAGTTACTTATTTACATGTTCACAGAGCACACATCGAATTACCTTGCACTTGCCGTATTGTTCAAGGGCATCCATAAAATTACACGCTCACAGAAACATTCTAAATAAAAATCCTAATGAAAGGACAGAACAGAAAATATTAAATAAATTTCAACGTACGTTGGAAAGCAAGCACAAATTATTTAACAAAAAATGCATTCTAATGCATGCATAAAGCTTAATCGAATACTTAAATTTTGTAAAATTGCTTGTCAAAACAGGCGCAGAAAATAATATTTTTACTTTCACGATAATGAAGCCAAGCAAGCCTCACTTGGCTTTCAAATGAACCTCGTAAAACGAGCAGCTCGCGGCCAGCGCCTAATATATTCACAAGCGGTTTAATTTAGTCGAAATAGTCGACAGAATAGCCCATATTTTTACGCTTCAGGAACATATGTATCTCCCAGAAAGGCGGTCTGAGCCTGTCAACAGCGCCCCAACATGAGGTCAACATTTGGTACATCTCTCTGCCATAGACGCTAGGCTGCGGCAACAGTGTCGGCTGACCGTCCACGTGACACGTCTGGCAGATGCGCTCCACGGCCGCTCTGTCGTTGAGCTCTTCCAGGGGCCGTTGACGACACATTGTGAATATTTCCCAAAGGGTTACACCGAACGACCAGACGTCCGTTTTAACTGTGTACAAAGAATGAATGAGCGATTCGGGAGCCATCCATCGCACGGGTAGCAGCGACCGTCCCTCTATACTGCAATAATCGTCAGCGTATATCGATCTGCAAAGCGCCACGTCGGATATTTTGATTGCAAGACCGGGGTCAACAAGGCAATTTCTCGCTGCCAGGTCGCGATGAACGATACTTTTTGATTCTAAATATTTCATGCCAGCTGCCACTTGAGCGGCCATGTGCAATAAAGCCCCACGGGATAAGTGCTTGACTTCATCTAAGTCCACATCTGGTGGCAGGATATCGATATCGCTGGTCACGTGACGCCGCAGAAATTGATAAAGGTCACCGTACTCTGAGAACTGAATCACCATCACAGGGCCTTCACTCTCAGCTATAACTCCCGCTAAGCGAGCAATATTATCATCGTGCAACTGACTCAAAATTTGTATCTCTTTCATGAACTTATCTTTTGTGATGTCGCATGATTTGGGCTTGAGTTTCTTCATTACGTGAATGCCGTTGGTGTAATTCAACTGTTGTCGACTTGCAGACTTACTAGGTTCGAGTTCGCAAAGCTGCGCGTATCCGAAATTACTTTCACCGATAACATGCAGCAGTTTTATCTGACGAGAGAAGAGCTCAACCACAGCAGGATCTTCTTTGTGCACATTTGATTCTGGCAGAGCGCAGTACGCGGAGCCGATAACGCCTTGGACGTCCGTTGGAGGGGGAGCATGTGATGGTTCTTCGGGGGGTGGAGGAATAGGTGGTGGAGGGATGTTCATGATGGCGTTCATGAAAGGATATTGTGGTACTGGTGAGAATCTGCACAAATCCCGACCTCTGGATGACGTAAGGGTTACGTCTGGCACCGCGTAATCCAGAGAGTCTTCGGTGTCAGGGCCCATGTCGAGAGGCTCTTCGTACGCGATCGTGCCACGCCCAATGCTGTAGAAACCTTGACCGTTCATTGGTCCTTTGTACGGTTCTTGGTACATTGCTGCGGTCTCATCAGAGATTTCCAAGTCACCATAATACCTGCTCTTGTTGTGTGCAAAGTCACTCACGATGGACCCATTACTGAGGGTGATCGGCCCTTCGCTCACCTCAAGCACGATCTTCCTCTCAGCAGCAGAGTCACCACATTGTTGTGCCTTAGCCCCTTTCTTCAGATCTTTGTTCCTGTAATACATAATCACGAGGAACACCGGCACCGTCCCAAAGATGACTCCCAAGGTGGCAATGCAACCGATCAGAAGCTTCGAGTTTTGGTAGTTTGGCTTCTTGGGGGACTCGGTGGGAGGCTCAGGCTGTTCGATGATGGAGGCTTTCTCTTGGAAGTTGGGGTGGTCGGACGGTGCCATGTCTTGAGGAGCGATGGTTTCAAAAGCTGGAGCAGGCGTGAGCTCGCAACGGCATGGCACTGAAACCGGAGTAATGAATCTTCATGTTAATAATAAGTTTCACTAAATTTTTTTGAACGACCCTTTCCTAACCCATAAATATTTTCATCACACATTCTATATTATAAAACTATAGGCAAACACATTAGATATGATTTCCTTGGGAAATGGGCGTTACAATTTGATAATTTAAAATTTACAAATAAAATCCGGGTTGTTTCACTTCGATAACGAGAATGTTAATGCCATTCTTTTGTTTTGTTAGTACTTATTAGCATATTTACTTTGCTGGAAGTAAAATAGCTTTGAGCTCACCAGAATCAAAAGTGACCTCAGAGATCAAGATCCACTTGTGCGCGAAGTAGAGCTCGAGTTTGATGCGTTGAGCGACGACGCGGTTCAGTTTGACGGTCACAGGCCGCGCGTTCTCGAAGATCCTGTCCGCTTCTGGTACAAACTCTTCCACGCGCTCGTACGTCTCGTTGTCCGTACTCACGTACACGTCCGCGCGTGAGAAAATCTAAACGGATAAATCACAAGAAAAACATGAATAAAATTCAACCCGAAAATAAATTTCATTGCACATGTAAAAAAATTAGAAGTCATCCAGAGAGAAAATCGAAACAGACAAGGCACAAAGAAAAACATTAATAAAATTCGGCCCCCAAAAAAATCTAATTGCATATGTCAAAAAAAAAAAGAATTAGAAGTCAGCCTAAGAGGAAATCTAAACGGACATGTCACAAGAGAAGAGAATTAAACATCGATCTTCGATAAAACGTAAAATGATAAGTCACAAGAAACGGAAAATAAAGGATAAATATCTTCAGAGTAGCCGTAAGAAATTTATGTAAAATATAGTGTCGAGTATAAAGCGAGAATTTAATTCTGAAATTAACATTGCAAATTGTAGGTGAAGGAAAAACGATGAATCACCGCGAAATTTAGAGTAGTTAGGAAAAAGTTACTATACAAATTAAGTATTACATACGATAACCTAATTGAGAAAGCCATTTAATATTCTTTTCACTTGTTTAAATGAAACCGTATACAAACTAAAAATCTCATTTGCCCGTCAAGTCTACAAGTGAAACTAAATAACACGATCTGCCTCATAATAGTGCCGAAAAAAATCTTCAGACCGAGACAACTTGGAATTTTTATCGTTCAATTGAATCAACTGTCAAGTAAAACAGGAAACATCCGATGCAATGGAATAATAATGTACAACGTTTACTTTTAAATTTCAAACAATAATTTTCCTTTGCGGGAAAAACTTGATTAAAGCAACTTCTACTTGAGCAAATGCCGCACCCACCTGAACTTGTTTCGAGAGGAGGTTGCTCGTGTAGATGTGGATTGCTGAGAAGTTTCTTAGCTGATCGAACTCGAAATTAATTTCGATGAATTCGACGTCAGGCCTGGAGTCATTCTTCCAGCCAACCCACTCGTAACCTGAGCATTCAAGAGAAAAAACTTATGTCCCTCATTCCGAACTCAGATTTACGAATGAGGGCACTTAAAATCCTCATTCCGAACTCAGAATTAGGAATGAGGGCACTTAGAACCTTTATTCCGAACTCAGATTTACGAATGAGGACACTTAAAACCCTCGTTCAGAACTCAGATTTAGGAATGAGGGCACTTAGAACCTTTATTCGGAACTCATATTTAATAATGAGGGCACTTGAAACATTCGTTCGGAAGTCAGATTTACGAATGAGGGCACTGAAAACCCTCATCCGTAACTCTCATTCTCAAACGAGGGAACTCATAACCATCGTTTGGAGCTCACATTTCAGAAAGAGGGAACTCATTACCCCCATTCACAAACATTTCAGAACTAGAGAACTCTTAACCCTCATTCGGAAATTATTCTCCAGTTCTAGGAAACTCAAAACTTTCATTCGGAACTCACATACTAAGACGAGGGAAGTCAAACCCGTCATTCAGAAGTCTTATTCCAGATTGGGACAACTCATAATTCTCAGTCGGAAATCTCATTTCCGAATCAGTGAACTCAGAGTTCCCACTTTCGGAACTCAGAGTTCCGAATGAGGGAAGTCATATCCATCATTCAGAACACATATTCCAGAAGAGGGAAATCATACACCAAATGCAATTATGTAAATATAAACGCGTTCATTTATTACTCACATTTTGAAACAAAATATGTGGTCCAGTCATGAAAAATAATCTGAAGTAACTTATTCATTTTCCCGTTTGTATTCATGGTATTCTATATTTGTAAGAGATTGATATTACACTACATAGTAGGCAATCATTCTTTTCATTCTGAACAGTGTTAAAAATACGAGCAGTGGATACGCTGAAAAGTATTTAAAAAATTAATGCGGTCATTAGAGTTACAGAAACTTTTTTATTCTTTATTTTTTATTTCTTGAGTTCAGACAAAAATTAAGAGGGAGATTGCCGAAAAAAATGAATCGATCATATGAGGTTATTTATGGATGGATATTCAGATTACAGTAGTCAAAAGAAGGTTAAAATATCATACACACCATTCCCAGGAAATCACTGGTACGCATCTCAAACATATTAAAACAACCATCAATATTAATCTTTCGTATCAACCATCATCATCTGTTTTCATCGTCAACCTACCAAAATCGAGTAATTATTTCGTTGTATGTATACAAGAATAACCGATGTAACTCGCTATTAACTCGCCTGGATAACTCTATTCTCATAGAAAACAATTAAATAAAATATATTTATTTTTAGATTATAAAAACCTTGCTAACGGATCTTATTAAAAATTATAAGCTTGTGCTACCCATCTGCTATTCAAGGATATTATGTATGATAATATTCCAGTGCAATTTTACACACAAAAATACATCTCGGAAAATACAGTGTGCAGAATGAATCATATGTATATAATTAAAACATTAGCTTAGTATGTGTGCTGTGAGTGCAATACAACAACTTACCCATTAGCGATCTGACGGCACAAAATAATGAACAAAGTCCATTAACTCATTCCACTTCTACTTAATGATGATGGATCCTGAACTAATTAGCAGCACCTCATGCAAGCGTTCGTTGCAAGCGTTTGAGTGGGAGTGGTGAGTGTTTAGTATAGTATAGTATAGTATAGTATAGTATAGTATAGTATAGTATAGTATAGTATAGTATAGTATAGTATAGTAAAACATAAAATAGTATAATATAGTATTCATAAGTTATTAAATGTTTCCAGAGAGCGGAAAATTGATATTTGTTAACATTTTCCAAAACGACTTCTGGAGCGCAAAAGTTCCTAATATTTTACAAGGTCTTGTCCTGAAAAATTTTATAGTTCCGTATTTCGTAGTCCGATTATGTGGCAGGTGATTAAATTGAGGTTATTGTTGGAATTAGTATGATTACTTTAAAACTTCGCCATATGAAATTAAAAAAAATATCGAAATATTCATTGACGAAAATTTTCAGAACTATTGAATATTATAAAAATATTCGTGCTTACAAAGCCGTCCTGAAACCCACTCACTCTACTCACGGCAAAGAAAGTCCACTTTAAGACCACTCACTTTTCTCACGGCACAGCAAGTCCACTTTAAGACCACTCACTCTTCTCACGGCACAGCACGTCCACTTTAAGACCACTCACTCTTCTCACGGCACAGCACGTCCACTTTAAGACCACTCACTCTTCTCACGGCNATACCGGTACATGTTCCCTGATACCGGTACATGTTCCCTGATACCGGTACATGTTCCCTGATACCGGTACATGTTCCCTGATACCGGTACATGTTCCCTGATACCGGTACATGTTCCCTGATACCGGTACATGTTCCCTGATACCGGTACATGTTCCCTGATACCGGTACATGTTCCCTGATACCGGTACATGTTCCCTGATACCGGTACATGTTCCCTGATACCGGTACATGTTCCCTGATACCGGTACATGTTCCCTGATACCGGTACATGTTCCCTGATACCGGTACATGTTCCCTGATACCGGTACATGTTCCCTGATACCGGTACATGTTCCCTGATACCGGTACATGTTCCCTGATACCGGTACATGTTCCCTGATACCGGTACATGTTCCCTGATACCGGTACATGTTCCCTGATACCGGTACATGTTCCCTGATACCGGTACATGTTCCCTGATACCGGTACATGTTCCCTGATACCGGTACATGTTCCCTGATACCGGTACATGTTCCCTGATACCGGTACATGTTCCCTGATACCGGTACATGTTCCCTGATACCGGTACATGTTCCCTGATACCGGTACATGTTCCCTGATACCGGTACATCTGTCTCTTATACACATCTAGATGTGTATAAGAGACAGCCCTTGTCACGTCCCCCCAAGTCCACCCTGAAGTTGGTGTGGCCAGTCTCCCCGTCGGTGAGCTGTCCAAGTCCCCCGGTGAGACGGTCGCCGCGCCGGGCGCCGTCGTACGTCAGGTCGCGCAGGCTGTCGTCGCTGCCGCGCATCTCGCCGTCCTCCATACTGTACGACAACAGCCCGTCTGCCGGGGCGAAAAAAAGTCGACGTGTTGATATAAATAATCATAAAATATTTGCATTAAATGAAGTTCGACGTAATTTTACACTGATCTCATTAATAAAAAAATGCTAAATGCCAAGTCAGCATTAGAGAGAGGAAACAAAAAAAAGTATTAGTAGTTCACTTATCTCACTCGTTGCGCGAATTACGTATAACAACCAATGAGTTATCTAATTTTCCACACGAGTTGAAATAAATTTTTTACTCATTTCCTTCAAATTTTGTATATACATAATTATATCTATACACTGGCAGATTATATTGATATAATTATTCACCTTATATTTTTATATCATGTACTTATATTTGATTATATTAAATAATTATCCACTATAATTATATCTATACAATGGTCGAGATATCGCTATATACATCCATATGGCAGAAATTTCTCTGTATTACCCCAGTAACAGAATCAATATAATTACAGGTATTGCATTCTATTTAACAATATTCTAATTTCACTCGAGCATCTACTGTTTTGAATCCAGCAGCACCAAATTAGGTAAACAATTCAGCGCTCAGAACTTGTTATGCTTAATTAAATTCCCCCTCCTAACTACTCATGAATTTTCATAAGATTCATGAATCATTCATGAGCTGAACACAATATTTGAGGGCAATCAGAACTCATTAAATACGCCCGTCAAGTGAGGGGAGCTAAATACGCGAGTCAGGCGAGGGGAAACCTTCCCTCGCTGCGAAATGTCAAACTTTCTCGACATTCCACTTAAGACTTTAATGCACAGTGAATTATTACGCACTTAATGAACGATATCAAGATTATTCCACCCTATTTCACTCATGCTTTGTTAGTGATTTTTTTTATTATATATAAAAAATCGACAAAAATTCTACCCTATTTAACACAAAATTTATTAATGTAATTTATTGCATTATACCTAGAGCGACATTAAAATTTTTCCACGATATTTCAATTTTTTCAATAAACATTTTGTTTTGTTTCGAGGTGTGTGCTTGAAATTTCTTGCTACGCTGGCCATAACGTTACAGTTGAAATATTTACTGCCTCNGTTGCTTCATATGATAATAAAATAGTAACAATGAAATAATGTAATAATAACAAATATAATAAAATATTATAGTTGCTTCATATGATAATGAAATAATAATATGAATATAATATAGTAATAATGAAAATAATAAAATATTATAGTTGTTTTAAATATAGTTGTCGTTTAAAAAATGATAACTTTTTATACAAATATAATAATAATTGTTCTAGAAATATATAGATATTTTTAATTAAAATTAATTTAATTAAAAATAGATATGAATATAATTAAATATTATAGTTATTTCAACTATAATTGTCGTTTTAAAAATTAATAACATTTAATATGAATATTATAATAGTTGTTTTAGAATATATAGATATTTTTATTTAGAATTAATTTAATTAAAAATAGATATGAAAATAATTAAATATTTGAGTTGTCTCATATATAACTGTCGTTTAAAAAGTTAATCACATTAATACAAATATTTAATAGTTTTTTAGAAATATATGAATATTTTATTATTACTAACGCGTCTCTACCATCTCACCTGGTTACCACGTCCATCCTTGTATGTAACCCAGTGGTCCATACCAGGCCTGTAGTACTGTAACTTGTACTTCTCAGCGTACTCTCGCCCCTGGCCGTTACCAAACCGACCCTGCACCTCCACCTTGGTCACCACGTGTACCTTCACCAGGTTCACCTCCAGGTACTCAAGCCCTTCGTCGTATATCATGGCCCGGGGGCACCATGCCCCGCCCCCCACCTCGATGTGGGCCCTGTAGGGGCACAAGAAACAAATTATCCGTCTTGTGATTGGTATTTTTAATTATATTTTCGAAAAATATGAAGGTATGAGATATAATATAATTAAAACACTATAATACCTAATATTTTCAAGGTATGAGGTAGCAACACGCTGGCATAGAAGTGATAACCAAAGTAGTAATACTACCTGGCGTAGTAATACTACCTGGCGTAGTAATACTACATGGCGTAGCAATACTATCAGGCGTAGTAATACTACCTGGCGCAGTAATACTACCTGGCGTAGTAATACTACCTGGCGTAGTAATACTACCTGGCGTAGTAATACTACCCGGCGTAGTAATACTACCTGGCGTAGTAATACTACCTGGCGTAGTAATACTACCTGGCGTAGTAATACTACCCGGCGTAGTAATACTACCTGGCGTAGAAGTAGTACCTGGCGTAGAAGGCGTTGACGGCAGCGTCGTAGAAGGAGGACGCGGTGATGTGGTGGTCGGGGATGGACTTGTCCGCCATGCCCAGGGCGCTGTCGCATCGCTCTGTCGGGGAATTGTTTATGGGGAATTAATTCGAATACTAAACTAGATTATTTCCCTGTAAGTTAAATTAGATTCATGAGTTCATATCTTAAATTTGATTATTTCCCCACAAATTAGTAAATATTAATGTGTTAGATTAAGCTAGATTTTTTTCCCTGTAAATTAAAATAGATTAATGAGTTCTAGTCCTAAATTAGATTATTTCCCTGCAAATTAGATTAGATTCATGAGTTTAAGTCCTAAATTGGATTATTTCCCTGTAAATTATATTAGATTCATGAGTTCATATCACAAATAGATTATTTCTCTGCAAATTAGATTAAATTCATGAGTTTAAGTCCCAAATTGGATTATTTCACTGTAAATTAGATTAGATTATTGAGTTCATATCATAAATTACATTATTTCCCTGCAAATTAGATTAGATTAATGGTTCCAATCCTAAATTAGATTATTTCCCAGCAAATTAGATCAGATTAAAGAGTTCTGGTCGGGGATGGACTTGTCCGCCATGCCCAGGGCGCTGTCGCAGCGCTCTGTCGGGGAATTGTTTACGGGGAATTAATTCAGATACTAAACTAGATTATTTCCCTGCAAATTATATTAAATTCATGAGTTCATATCGTAAATTACATTATTTTCCTACAAATTAGATCAAATTAATGAGTTCAAGTCCTAAATTAGATGATTCCCTGCAAATTAGATTAGATTCATGAGTTTAAGTCCTATATTGGATTATTTCAATGCAAATTAGATTGCATTCATGAGTTCATATCATAAATTACATTATTTTCCTACAAATTAGATTAGATTAATGAGTTCAAGTCCTAAATTGGATTATTTCCCACAAATTAGTAAATATTAATGTGTTAAATTAAGCTAGATTTTTTTCCCTGCAAATTAAATTAGAATAATGAGTTCTAGTCCTAAACTAGATTATTTCCCTGCAAATTAGATTAGATTAATGGTTCCAATCCTAAATTAGATTATTTCCCAGCAAATTAGATCAGATTAAAGAGTTCAAATTCTGTTCAGAGTTCAAGCCCTGATTTCGATTAATTACGGGTCGTAAGTCTGTTTAATTACATAACCACGACCTGCCTGATGATGTTATGGAGATATAACAGGAGCGTGACACAGCAATATCGGCGACAACAATAACAGAGCTTCATGAAGAACAAACATAAGAGCCCAGCATTAACAACAATAATAACGTAACAGCATCAAAAACAACAATAATACACCAGTATATACAGAATAGAAATAGCATACCAGTATCATCATAAAAAATCGCCAGCATAACTAAACAACAAAAAATATAACTCAGTACTCACTGCAGTGAGTGACAGAGAGCGCGTTTTTTCGTCGACGAAAACATGAAGTCACGGACGGACAGTCAGACGGACGGAAATGGCGAGCACAATAGTGCATTTTTTCCATAAATGAGAAAATGCGCTAAAAACTGGCTAGTATTAACAACAACAACAACAATAATTAGGAGGCCAACATCAGCAAAACTATCACAACAACGACGGCAACAATATCAACAGCAACAACAACAGCACCAACAACAGCAACAACAACAGCAACAACAATAACAGCAACAACAACAACAGCACCAACAACAGCAACAACAATAACAGCAACAACAATAACAGCAACAACAACAACAGTAACAACAACAGCACCAACAAGAGCAACAACAATAACAGCAACAACAACAGCAACAACAATAACAGCAACAACAACAACAGCACCAACAACAGCAACAACAATAACAGCAACAACAATAACAGCAACAACAACAACAGCACCAACAACAGCACCAACAACAGCAACAACAACAACAGCAACAACAACAACAGCAGGAGCGTCAGAACAAAAGCAGCGTGTCGAGATTCCCTCAGGAAGAGCTTCGTTGTGGCACTTAAACCTTAATGTATATAGAGTAAAACAAGGTGGTGGTGATGCTGGTGATGGTGGTGCTGGTGATGGTGGTGCTGGTGATGGTGGTGCTAGTGATGGTGCTTCTGTTAGTGCTAGTGACTGGGCTGCTGCACTTGCTTTGCTAGTAATGCTTTGCTAGTAACCCACTGTACAAGCAGCCGCTGCTAGTAACGACTACGGATATGCCACAGCTTTCCAAATTTGGACTCGCATAAGGAAGCAATCTCGAATTAGATAAGATAAATGTCCATTTAATGTTGGATTTAAGTTCATGTTTTTATACATTATTGTGAGTAATATTTTTGTGGTATGTGATGCAGCAGTTGTCGGAGTCGTGCAATGTACAGATTTATTTTTATATAACTTTCTTTGTGCTTGAACGTATTTTTTCTAGTAAAAAAAACTACCTCATTAACAATTCACATTATTTTTTTCTCTCATTAAAGTGCTGCACCCATAGGAAGTTAATTTGAATAGCGTGTTCATTGAAAATAGTTTTTAGTGTCACTTGCAAACGATTGCCCGTCACACTTAATTGCCAATCAGAGGACAATCAATTTTAGAAATGACCGATCACCGGACGTTGCTATGCCATGTATATATACCATACATCCATACATCAGACCATACATCATATTTCTTATCTCTTAACGTTTCCGTAATTATTATTAATTACGGATTAATATAATTATTATTATTAATTATATTTCCGTAATTATTTCCGTATTGGAGAATCCGGAAATAAGTCTACACATAAATATTTCTAAATGCGTTTAAAGTGAATTTGAGTGAAATTTCGGCCAGATGAATCTGATGAATTAATGAATATGATGAATAATTCCATGAATTATTTAATTTCCTCGATTATGAGCTAATAGCGTTTTGGAAAATGAAACTTTTTTACAGATGTAAAGTGAGCTTGAAACCTGCTTCGATTTTGTCACACTTATCTGATTTAATAAAATGTTAAAGCGTTTAGTAGTTTATCAGGAACGCTGTTTCAGAAATACTGTATTGTTATGGAAGAGTATAGATTTATATGAATTGATTATTATAATATTATGCTGCAACGATTTTAATATTTTACGTTTAGAGTTTTACGTTCGTCTGTTCAGATTTTCATTATTTCAGGGGGTTATTCATTTCACCTTCATTCATTATTTCAGGGGGTTATTCAGTTCACCTTCATTCATTATTTCAGGGGGTTATTCATTTCACCTTCATTCATTATTTCAGGGGGTTAATCATTTCACCTTCATTCATTATTTCACGGGGTTATTCATTTCACCTTCATTCATTATTTCAGGTGGTTATTCATTTCATCTTATAGAGACGATCTGGTGCGGGCCACAATACTGCACAACGGAATCGTATATACCCGTTCTGTGGAATATATGTGTAGTGCCGAACTCGCGGAATTGCCGATTCTATGGTATTGGCAGCCACTTCGCCCTATCTGTAGAATCAGCATTTCTATACTATATAAATCTACGGTTAGGTCTGTCAGCCAAGTTTTTTTTCAATATTAAATATAAATGAGCTTGAATGAACTTGACCTGTCCTTTTCTAACTCTGTCTGTCAACTTATGTTCCAACTCTAACTCTAACGTCCGATTTTCTGAATCAGTAACGAAATGCTGGTTCTACAGATTCGTCAAACTGGCTGCCGATTCCATAGAATCGGCTATTTCGCGATTTCGGCACGACATATGCATGAAAAGCCATCGTGCTTTTCCAATCGAACTGAGCTAGTATGACAGTGCGTGTCACAAAGAGAAGTAGTTCCCCAGCATTATCAGAAGCGCTGTGTCAAAGGTGCAGGATCAGGGAATCTATACCTGAAGAACCGTATGAATAGTTCTGTATCAGGAGTACCGCATCAGAATTACTATATCAGGAGTAGTGTTTCAAAAGTTCTGTATTATACTCACCGTATTAGCGGTACGTTATTGAATGCACAGTATTAAAGTTACTATGTTCAAAGTATTAGATTTTGATGCAATTTGACTGGATCACTGTAACGGGAGTACTGTATCAAATAGACTGTATTATATGTACTGTATCAAATATACTGTATTATATGCACTGTATCAAATATACTGTATTATATGTACTGTGTCAAATATACTGTATTATATGTACTGTATCAAATATACTGTATTATATGTACTGTATCAAAGTTACTGCATCAGATGCACTGCATCAGAGATACAGAATGAGCTGCTGGCGTCACAAAGAAGCTTTGTGGCGGCGCAAGCAAGACTCGAACCTTTGTATTTATAAGAGGGCGCGTCGGGAGAGAAACATAAACGCCATCTAGAATATGCAGCGGTAGCTTAGGAATATGTTGAGTGTAGCTTAGGAATATGTTGAGTGTAGCTTAGGAATATGTTGAGTGTTGCTTAGGAATATGTTGAGTGTTGCTTAGGAATATGTTGAGCGTTGCTGGTGAATATGTTGAGTGTTGCTTAGAAGTATGTTGAGTGTAGCTTAGGAATATGTTGAGTGTAGCTTAGGAATATGTTGAGTGTAGCTTAGGAATATGTTTAGTGTAGCTTAGGAATATGTTGAGTGTTGCTTTGGAATATGTTGAGTGTTGCTTAGGAATACGTTGAGAGTTGCTTAGGAATATGTTGAGTGTAGCTTAGGAATATGCAGCGCATTGCTAAAGAATATGAAGCTTGTGAAATGTGAATACGTATCGCATTGTTTTGGAACAAATTGCGCGTTACTTAGGAACATGTTACTTAGGAATATATAGCGTGTAGCGCTACCCTTGAGCTAATAAATATGTAGCGCGTTGCTCAAGNGGAATGTGCAGCGTGTGTCTTAGGAATGTGAAGCGTGTGGCTTAGGAATGTGCAGCGTGTGGCTTAGGAATGTGCAGCGTGTAGCTTAGGAATGTGCAGCGTATAACTTAGGAATTTGCAGCGTATAACTTAGGAATGTGCAGCGTGTCTCTCAGGAATGTGCGGCGTGTAACTTAGGAATGCGCAGCATGTGGCTTAGGAATGTGCAGCGTTTGGCTTAGGAATGTGCAGCGTTTGGTTTAGGAATGTGCAGCGTATGGCTTAGGAATGTGCGGCGTGTAACTTAAGAATGCGCAGCGTGTGGCTTAGGAATGTGCAGCGTTTGGCTTAAGAATTTGCAGCGTATAACTTAGGAATGTGCAGCGTGTAACTTAGGAATGTGCAACGTAAGGCTAGCAATGTACAGCGTATGTCTTAGGAATGTGCAGCGTTTGGCTTAGGAATGTGCAGCGTTTGGCTTAGGAATGTGAGACGCGTTGCCTAAGGGGACAATATCTGTAATTTAGATTGTGACAGGTTTAGTTTACACGCGAGTAATGCCGAAATAAGTAGACCTACTCGCGGCTGCGCCGCAATTTCATAAAAAAAAATTCAACGAAAAATGGATTATTCCAAAGCCAACAAAGATCAGAGTGCACGAGCAATCACTTCTATGAAGACTTTTTCAGAAAATTCATCATTATTAATATTATTATAGGTTATCAGAAAAAATATATTATATTGAGTAAGCAAATATATAATAAAATTGTACTCACTTAAATTGATGGCTGTCACAGACTGGCACATGACAAACAGAAGCAAACAGATGAGCATCACATGTAGCGGCGGTTGCCAACGATCCTTTTTGGAGAAATTTGTCCACGAATGCAAATTTTGAATTCCCATGATCTCCCTGGAATTTCCTGGAATCGGACGTCTTGGTTCCGGTAGACAGGAATGTGACAGAACTTCTAGACAGGAATCACCGTCCTGAATTGACGGGTGTCTAGAGGGAATTTCGTGCATCGGAGAAATCGCGAATTTCTCGTTGGATGAAAAGTCGTGGCGGCATATGGAGCAAGAAATCTAGTTATGTTGCACCATTTTATTTTATTTTATTCCATTATTATTCAATAACGAGGCAAGGCCGACGTTTAGTCCATTTTCTGGAAAATTCTCATTCACACAAAATTGTTTCCCACAATAAATGTGGAAAGAAATTTAATGTTCCTCAAGCTTTTCTATTGCAATAAATCACGTTAAAATTCATCTCAATTATAATCCAAAAGAAATAAATTATATTATTATACCAGAACACATTTTAATTTTGTTCTCACTTCACTGATGTTTACATTAGGGCGATGTATCATATCACTTTCGTATTTTCATTTGATTTTCAAATCACTAAGTTCCACGAAAAAAAAATAAAAATTTCAGTACAACTGCAAATATGTTCAATCTGTTCAAAATCTATTAAATTTCTCAAAATTTCACGTGAACACGTTTATTAATGAAAAATTTTTTTTCCTGAAATCGAAAAAACATTATTAATTGATAATAAATATTGAAACAACTCGAAATAAGGCACAATTCTAACGAAGTAATAAAACCTGGAAGTCGAACACTATACACCCAAAACATAAACCTTTTTCAAAAGACCATAAACACACTTTGAAATTATTAATTGGCTGAAATATATTTATAAATATAAAATGCGATAGCAGGTAAAATGCAAATCACTTACGCAGTGCATATAAAAAACCTGACCCGAGCCAGAAGTACTCTTTTAAAAAGACCCAAGTTTGTCTTGAAAAGCCCACTTGAAAGTCCATTTGCAAGCGCCATCGCCCAGAAACCGAAGCAATTTCCCGTAACTTGCGAGTCGCAGCCTTTATTCAAATGGACTTCGTACTCGGTGACCCCACATTAGCCTCTGACTCAGGCCTCTCTTAGTCTTCGTATGTACGGGAAAACTAATCTAACTTGAATTGAATAAACAAATAACTAAGATTAGAAAAACCACTACCAGAAATGGAATAAATCACAACTAAAAATATTTCAAGTCTTGAATGGAAGAGTTCCCCTAAATTTACTGTTTTGAAAGAAAAATCCATTTGATAGGCCAAAAAAATTGAATATAAGTAGAAATTTAGTTTCAACTTATACTGTGAAATTAATCAGTCTCAAAATTTCCATTGAAAAAATAATGAACTGAAATATTGCCACTGAACACCACAGCCTCACTGAAAAAAACTGCAGTATGAAATTTCAGAGCATATTGCAAGAAATTTACGATATGAAACGACAGTATGAAATTTAAGAGCATATTGCAAGAGATTTACGATATGAAACGACAATATGAAATTTGAGAGCATATTGCAAGAGATTTACGATATGAAACGAAATATGAAATTTAAGAGCATATTGCAAGAAATTTACGATATGAAACGACAATATGAAATTTGAGAGCAAATGTTACCCACGACCACACCCTCGGTTACGGGCGCAGGTATGACGAGGGCACCGCAATTACGGACGTAACTGCCGTGTAAAAACTGAGGGCATTTGGCCCTCAGGTTCTCTGGACCCGAGCTAACTGAGGGGCAGTAAAAGTTAATAGTTAGGCAAAAATTGTATTAAATAGTCTTAATTAACAGTCTAGGGATCAGACCTATTCATTAAGATGTTTATCTAAGTTGAAAGAAATATATGAAGCGGAGTATTAAAAAATAGTTAACCATTGGATAAAGGGTTCTTTTTGTATGCTAGCTCGAAGTGCAAGATGAAGGACGGTATTTCTGATTTGAAAGTATATCAGCGAAAGATATCCTCTGATGAGGGCATTGAGGAAAGGTACATGAAAATTAATGCATACTTAAAATTCTCATTTAAAAAACGTCATTAACACATGAATGCAGACCCGGTAGCCTTTGATTGGCCGCCAATAAGACGCACATAATATTTTAACTCGGAAATTGAAGCAATGAATGATTGGCCCTACGGCTTTGCCAATCACTTAATCGAAAGGCGCAAATTAGCGGCAAACTTAAAACTTATTACGGTGATCGCTTTTGTGTCCGTTATGACAACTGCAGTTTGATTTACTGATGTTTGGACTTACAATTTCGAATTTTTTGCTGAATATTCGGACGCACGCATCTATGTATTGATGCATCTTCTTTATGGGCTGAAATGTGATGAAGTCCCGGTGTAGTTGAAAGGACTGTCTATATTGTCCAGAATTTTACATTAAATAGAAGCATGTTAAGTAACCAGCTTCCCTTCTTAAATCTCACAGCCGCGTTATCGGCGGCCGATCCTCAGAAATACACGGGCCGGCTATCCACCGACTAATGTTTTTAAAATATTAATATATTTTTATTTGGGACAGACGTCACTCGGAAAACCTTGGCAAAAAAAGAAGGCGAAGGAGATTTTCACCGAATAAAATTTATTAAATATCATAGAAAGGAATAATTTTCGTTTAATGTCACATGGTGTTAAGCTATACTGCTTATTGCCATGAAACTGCGAAATGATTTTTGTCTTGCATGTGCCCAGACACGATCAAAATATCCTCGTGCAATAAAAATCAATATCAACATGGAATTTAAAATCACAGTATATTCCAATTGCATGAAAATATCCCACTTGTAAATCCATCTGAAATACGTTTAAGTATTGTTCAACAAATATATTCAAATATTCTTTAATTCAACACAAGATGTAAAGAAAGTTTCAGAATGCGAGAGCCTCTGCCTTCATCGAAAGCCAATCTGCCTAATGATCTTGAAATGGCCGGCACATCCACCATTCCAACGAGAAGTCCATGAATAATTGAAGAGATCCCAATTATCATAACTAGAGAGACTGAAACTCTGAAATAGAACCTGCACTGAAACTCTGAAATAGAACCTGCACTGAAACTCTGAAATAGAACCTACACTGAAACTCTGAAATAGAACCTGCACTGAAACTCTGAAATAGAACCTGCACTGAAACTCTGAAATAGAACCTGCACTGAAACTCTGAAATAGAACCTACGATGTGAGGCATCGCAGGTTCTATTTCAGAGTAAGTCGCCATGTACACAAAGAAAGCTGACATGAAAAGCAACACGATACAAATACAGTAACTTAATCATAACAAAAGTTAACTTCTTCATAATGAGAAAAAAAAGTAGATGAAACGAACAAGATCATTAGATTGAAATAACGTACAGAGACAAAATAATTGTGACCTAATGAGAATAAGTGTTTGAAAAACAAAATGTCCGTGGAAATTGAAGAAAAAAAAAATTAAAATTTACCCGGTACATTTCTCCTATAATTAACATACTGTCTTATAAAATTTTAATGTCTTTTATGATTTAAATGTCTTTCAAAATAAAATCTGTTTATTTGTTATCAGGGAACGATATATTTGAGTGTAGTTGTTTTGCAGCCGTTACCGCCGTGCCCATGCAAAATAATAATAAAAGCCGCATTAAAAATATGAACAAGTTTTTAGGGGTTAAATAGCTGGCTAGGAATTTTGCAACGAATCAAAAGTTTGAATTATTTATTCAAAATATATGGAATGGTCTTGATGGTTCTAGTTCAGGAGAAATAAATGTGATAGTTACCGCGAACAATTGCCTATTATAATTCTATTAAATCAAATCACAAACCGAGCGTGTTTGATTGTTCCTAGTTCACTGGAAGGATTTTGTAGAATAATCTGGAAAAAAAGTTTGGTGTTAGAAAATTGTGAATTAGAGGATAGTTAAACAGTAGTTAACTGTAGATATAAGATGCTTGTTTGATGTTATTTAATTTTAGATATGAGGATAGTTGGATTGTAGTGAACTGTAGATAAAAGGATATTTGAATGGCGGTAGTCAAAGGTTTTTCTTCCACCAAAAAGATGTTTAAACCGAGCTCATCGGATCCAAAGATTCAGCGCGAGGCCAGGGAAGTGAAAATTTTCAAGCTGCCGGTTCACTTCCGATACACGGGATAGAGGCAAGGGTCATCGGGAACGAGCTATGCAATGGGAAGCAGTATACGAGATTTGTCTTTATCATATTTTATGTGTATCGTTAAGACAAAATTTATTTCGTTATCTTCAAATTATTATGGTTAGCTCCGAGTTTCTATCGTTAGCTCCAAATTTATATCGTTATCTACAAATTAATATCGTTAACTTCAAATTTATATTGTTAACTCCAAATTAATATCGTTAACTCCAAATTAATATCGTTAGCTCCAAATTAATATCGTTAGCTCCAAGTTTACGTCGCTAGCTCTAAGTTTCAACAATGTGAGCAACAATTCCGTTGCTCATGCCATAAAACAACTTCATCAGGGGTGTGCATGAAGGGAAATTCTCAATAACAATAAATTAATTTAATGAAAAATCTATACTATTTATAAATCTACTGCAACAATGGACGGTGTTGACGAATTCGTCGAACTTGTAAAAAATATAACTCAGTTTTCACTGCAGCGAGTGACAGAGAGCGCATTTCTCGTCGACGAAAACATGAAGTGACGGACGGACGGACGGACGGACAGACAGATGGACATGGCGAGCACAATAGTGAATTTTTTTCCATAAATGAGAAAATGCGCTAAAAACAGCATACACGTCAAAAACTAAAAATTTATTCTTAAGATCGTATCTGAAATAGTAAAAATGATGTCATTCTTGAAAAAATACAACAAAATTGAGCCAATGAATCCTAAGAAAGCAGAGTTTGATAAAAAGCGCAAAAAATTCAATAAACACCCGCTCATGAAACAGGATATTGACACTCAAAATAGCCAAACATCGAACACTCTTTTGAAAAATTAATAAACATTGGCCAACGCCACATCACTCAAGCCAAGAAGAAGATGGAGAGGAGAAAGCTCCTGCAGAAGAACAGTAAAATAGAGGAAAGTAGAAAGAAAGTAGCGTGGAAAGTAGATTGAGTTGAAAAAGAGTATATATATACCGTATAAAGTAAGTACCGTGTAAATAAAGTAGCGTAGAAGAAAGTACCGTAGAAAGTAAGTAACGTTTAAAGAAAGTAGAGTGGAAGCAAAATAGGATTCGTCAAGCCATGCAACGGGGAAATATTTTTCAGAGTCGAGGAAGACATTCTTCGGCCGATGCCGAAGAATGATGGTTGAAGAGAGGGTTCATTTTGCACGACATGCAATCCGCGGGTTAGACTTTACCCATCAAAATTTTTTGGCCTATCACACCCAATTTCCCGTCAATTCTTTTATTAACCTGGGAAATCTGATCGGAAACGTCGCTTCATTTGATTTTCCTATCGGCAAATGGTGTTTTTATTAATGCAGTAATTTTAAATTTCTGATGAGTTAGATTTCAGATATTGCGTATTGCAATCATTTACTGGAGAAGGTAATCGCTACGTTCCTAATACTGAGCTTAATTATTTACTTATTCTCCCTCAAGGAAATTTCAGATACTCAAGCAGTCTACTTCACCGTTAAATAGTGATATTTTTTGGTAATTTTAGGTATTAATAAAGATAACAAGACAACATGGTGAGTAAGCGTTTTGACGGATCACTTGACCTAGCCTCCAAAAAGGGGTTATTTATAAGCTAGCTCATTAAAATTAACGCAATTTGGCATTTATCATAATTATCAATCCATTTCATTTGCCATTTTTTTGACAAGTTCTTCTGGCATCTATTCGAAGCGACTCAAAACTTTTTCATTTACTATAAAAAAGGTTCGTCTATTAGATAACATAAATTCTTTTATTATTATACCTTTCTTTGAACTTAATACATGTCGGTACTTTAAAAATAGGTGAATTAAGTCTTTACTGCCCCAAATGAAGTAAAATTAAGCCAGGGCAAGAAGTGTGGATACACGCGTCGCATAACTTACGACAGCCGTAAGGGCGCTGCCTTTGATTTACGACCTTCCTCAAGGGGAAGCGGCAGCGCAACACCCAAAATAATGCCAAGTGCCTCATGTCGTGGGGCTTCTTCCTCAGACTCCTTACGACCATCGTAGCACTACGACCATAGTAGCACTACGACCATCGTAGCAATACGACCATCGTAGCACTACGACCATCGTAGCTCTACGACCATCGTAGCACTACGACCATCGTAGCACCTACGACCATTGCAGCACTACGACCATCGTAGCACTACGACCATCGTAGCACTACGACCATATCGTAGCACCTACGACCATCGTAGCACTACGACCATCGTAGCATTACGACCATCGTAGCATTACGACCATCGTAGCACCTACGACCATCGTAGCATTACGACTATCGTAGCACCTACGACCATCGTAGCACCACGACCATCGTAGCATTACGACCATCGTAGTATTACGACCATCGTAGCACCTACGACCATCGTAGCATTACGACCATCGTAGCACTACGACCATTGTTAGAAATATCCGTATTCCTCGAATCGTCCAAGTTGACGATTCTTTTTCTTAGTCTTAGATAGGAAGAGACCTGTAAATAGTAGAGATTCGAACTTGAGCCAGTGACAACCACTGAATTGTTGCTCCGTCAGGAGTTCATGATTTATTAGGCCATTCCTTGCTAATATCTTATTTTTCGTTGGAGTGATCACTCTTAGTTTTCGTTATGTTTATTTTTTGCATTTAACTGCATGTTCGAACTTCTTTGTTTAGAAGGCTAGACTCCGAATGCGTTTGGGCTTGGCCTTCAACTTAAATTAGTCTATTGGCCTGTGGCTTTTGAATTTCGTATAACGATTAAACTATGCAATAAATTTTCCTTAACTGAGAGGAAGGACGAAGTTCTTCCTTAATCTTTACTGTAATTGCGTCGGAGTCTGCCTTTCTCTTACTAAAGAATTTCCCTTTATATGGCCACTTAAAATGCCTCTTAGAATTTCAGCTTGAAGCCAAAGATTTTAAGGTGGGTTTAGCGATTTGAGATAAAAGTTATACTGAGAAATAATTGAGCTCTAATTATAAAATTTCATATTTACTGGATTTAAAGCGGTAGCATTCTATTTTTTAGAATAACTGCAACTCCTGATGGGCCGGTCCGACTTCTTCTGCTACACGGAAGAATCTCCTCAATCTTTATTCATTTACCTGTTTATTGAGGTGTGTGCTTGATTCAAATTGAAGCATTGTTAGTTTGCCTTTGCGCCTTTGTTGACACCTTTGTTCGAATATTAATCACTGTTACATAGCTTGCGTTCTATCGTTTCGTTCATTTCTTTTACAGTTATGTTGGGCTTCGATTTCGTCCGTTGGGACAAATGTTTCATAAGCTCAAGCTGTTGTTTTCTATGAGAATGTCGTCTGTGACAGGCGCCAAACTGCTTCGAGCGGCGACGTTTTCGAAATAAAGTCATTCGTGTGAATTGCCTTTTGTATTAAGCCTAACACCATCGTAGCACTACGACCATCGTAGCACTACGACCATTATAGCATTATAGCAATATGACCATCGTACAAATACGACCATCGTAGCTTTTTAGACTCGGTTCTAAACTGCACGGTGACTGACTTATTCTGACTCAAAACTGGGGATGTAAGAAGAAAATTACATCCAAAAAATTACCCCAAGAAGTTTTATAGCGCCTAAAAATGATATAAAAATAATCCAGGGGAACCGTAAAAACGAGTATATAATTATTAATTTTGTCTCACGTATTAATGATACCATTAATATAGAAGAGGTGGGCCTCTTGTAAGGGCATCTTAAGGTAAAGAAAGAGTAAGGGAAGTCCTTAATCTGATATCTCCTTTGAATCAAATATACAATTTGAAAAGTATTCAGAAAAAATTATCTGATAAGTTGGTGTTTCTTGTACTTCTCAGTCATCTTTGTATTTTTCTTATATTCTATATTTAGTTCTCGTTTTAACATCGAATATTCCAAAAATTACGACGATTCCGCCAATCAATCTGCGTAACACATAAGAAGGCCACAAAAACTGATATATTATGAATGGTCTTTGTTAATATACATTTAACGTACATTCACAACACCAGGGTTACAGCGGCACGGTTGTAGCAATAGAGTTGCAGCGGAGCGGTTGGATCACAAAGGTTGCAACGGGTGGAGTTTCAGCGTGAGGGGTTGCTGCGAGTGAGGTGGCAGCGCTGGAGGTGGAAACTGTGGGGTTAAAGTAATTGGGGTTGCAGCGGTGGGGTTGCAGCGGTGGGGTTGCAGCGGTGGGGTTGCAGCGGTGGTTGAGGTGTTGTAATTTAGGTTTTAACGGCGCTGGGCAAAGGAAGACGCTCGCCGAGGCGCTGTAATGACGGCCATATAAGGCGGCCCAGCTCTGTACGACTGGGCGTCGACACAGTGCCCAGCTGCTGGACTGCGTGCTGGGCTGCGTGCTGGGCTGCGTGCTGGGCTGCATGCTGGACTGCGTGCTGGGCTGCGTGCTGGACTGCGTGCTGGGCTGCATGCTGAACTGCGTNTATCTGTCTCTTATACACATCTAGATGTGTATAAGAGACAGGTGTACACCGTCCTGTGTTTTCATTAATTATAATACGAACCCCAATTACCAAAAGTCTATCCAGCGTGGCAGTGAAAACAAGCATTGTTCTCTTGCTTAATTGGACGCACAATCGCAGACCTGGGGAGTGCGTTCACTGCACGCACCAGCAACACCAATCAAGCACCACACGCACCAGCAACACTAAGCAAGCACCACACGCAGCAGCAACACAAAAAACGCGCTAATCAAATTAAGCAAGCACCAAATTTTGATGCGAATTTGTGAATCTTTTGCATGAACATTAATCGTACAAGAAGCCATTTCATTTTCTAGTGCGCGTTTATCCGCAAATTAACCAACGAACTGCGATAAATTACTATCTAATTCAAAGTCATATTATCGAAAAGAATCCAAATAAGTTCATGAAGAGCATAGATGAGAATAGGTTGAATTTCAGAGTGTATTGCACAACGATATTGTAAAATTGCAGAGCGTATAAATAATGTTAGAACAAGGACTACTACACACAGGACATGCATAGCCTATGTCCAGCCTCTGCTAGCAGAGGCGATCGCCTACACTATGAAAATGCTGTTGTTTTAGTTGTGGTCTGTTGACCTAATTTAGATGTTTTAGGTGTGCTAATTATCGTTATAACGCCAGTATAATATCATACAGAGGCGCTTCAATTGAAGAAATAATATATTTTATCAAATGAGGTCTCCTTATCTGGTCAAGTCGTAAGAAGCTCTTCTCGCGCCCCTGATTACGTCCGTCACGCCTCACGCTGAGCTGTCACACACAACCAACCTGCCACGCAAACTCTTCACTTTCACGCACAAAATTTTCTAGATCATAGATATTAAAATAATTAGGTCATATTATATAAATCCTTCAATAAGAATGATATTTTATTGCAATCGTAGAACTTACGGTCATCGTAACTGTTTCTGTAACGGGTAATTCGAACTTATCACGTTTTATAGGGTAAAATGAAACCTATAGATAAAAAATTCTACCCAAATGACGCCACAAAAAACTTCATGTAAATGAATAATCATAATACGTGCCTCAAAATACCGTGCTGTTACGTTAACATACACGGCTCATGGTTAGAATGATTGATGTACGTGTATGGTAATAAAGCAAGGTTATTGTCATTTTGTACTGATTAAATAGATTTAATACGCTAGTTCATAATTCACGAGGAAATATGCAAAATTAATTAAGCAAGATCTAATTAATTTCGCATTAATTAATTACTGAAGTTAATTAAGCTCTTTGTAATTCGGATCGTGACGGGGAAGGGTGCATAGATAAATTTGAAATAAATGTATAAAATGGCGTCCTACTTAATTCCTTTCCCAAATCGATTAGTCGAACAAATATGTAGGCTCAGACAGCGAAAAATCTGCTGCATGCCGTAGTGAAAGTATATGGAAGTATTTTAATAGAGAAAAAAGCTTTGCAAGATTGAAGTCCATACGAGCGTCAATACGAATATCCACAAATAATCACGTGTCTCGAAGAACTCAATGATTTGAAGGATAAACTCACACACGACTATCGACAAACAAGTGTCTAGAATAGCTCTATTGTCACCACGTGACATTGAATGTAATCCTACACATTTAAAAAATACAAAAAGCTTCAACAAGACATCGTTGCCTCACCTACCGTTGCCAGACTAGCGTTTTCTGGCACAATTCAACGGTTTGGGCCTTTTTTTTCGCTTTGCGTTTGCAAGCAATAATACGATGTATAATATACGATGGCCTTGAACACATTGTATTTTTCGATGCATTAAAAACAATTGAATTGTTGACACTTAAATTCCATGTCAAATAAAAACAACTCAAATTGTGCCAGTTTGGCCTTTTTTGGCAGCGGATTTGGCCGTTTTCTCGTGCCATCATCTGGCAACCCTGGCCCTCACCCCTTCCCTCAGCCCATGGATGCCCTCGTGCCGGCAGCGCCCCTCGTGTGGTTTGTATACTGCGAACCGTCGCTTGGGGAAGATAAATGTCAGTTCCCCTTGAGTGCAATGAGGATTGAGAGGCGTCTTCCCCAAGCTGCTGGCTTGGGGCTAAAGGTCTACTGATCCCCAGGCATCCCCACGAAGCGTGCCACACACACAGTGAAGGGATGACCAAGCATATCCTCTTCTAATTAACCCGTCAAATGTGTCCTTTGTCACGACAAAATAATTTATTCTGCCAATACATTATTTGTAAATCCGTTACTGCAGGTGACATATATTAACTGAAATTTTAAATCAGGGATGGACTAAACTTTTCTTCTACATGAAATGAGTCTCTTGATCCGATAAGTTTACTTAGATGATAATGGAATCATGTAAATTTTGTTGAAGCAATTCTAAAGTAAAACGAAAGAGAAAAGGATGATGTTCATAATTTGAATGTTGAGAGAAATTAAAACAATTGACAGTGAAAATAATGTATGACTCCTTTTCCTCTTGTTAACGGTGAAAATGGAACCGAAAAATCGCCTGCCTGATTTTGAAGCTCAAATTTAAACACAAACAACGCATTTATAAACAAACGTCATAATTTCTTCATAACCGACGTCTTAAAACAACACCGGAAATTCGGTGAACAAAGCAGAGAAATTACAGGCATTAATGTAATGACCGAAGGAAAAAAAACCTGAAATTAAACGTATGGACGAAATCTGGCGTCGGATTTTTCAGGAGTATTTGAATGGGGAAAGGCTATCGGGTTACAAGCCGGACGTGTTTCAATAGAACGCAATACAAAGACGTCGCGTCTCGAGGGCCATCTCAGGCCCCTATAAGGCGGCCTCAATGTTTACCAAAGTCCCCAGTGTGGCTGCGGCCGCCGATAAGGGGGGAGGTGTGCGCTTGTGATCAACATCAGGCAACATTTTTTTAATCCTTCTACTCGAAGGCTTCGTAAATTTGTTTTGGTATA
Organism: Hyalella azteca; assembly: GCF_000764305.2. Classification (NCBI taxonomy): domain Eukaryota; kingdom Metazoa; phylum Arthropoda; class Malacostraca; order Amphipoda; family Hyalellidae; genus Hyalella; species Hyalella azteca. The sequence continues at coordinate 91,681 of NW_025945795.1, read as the reverse complement.
ATACATTAATGCAGGTTCTGCGGAGTTTTGTTATATCAGCATATGTTTTATCGATGAGTTTAAGCAATTTGGACTTTCATGTTTTGATCATTGCTAACCAAACAATCTTTAAATCCTTCTACTATATAGAAAGCTTCGTAAATTTGTTTGGGTATAATGCATTAATGTAGGTTCTATGGAGTTTTGTTATTTCTACGTATAATTAGCGACGAGTTTAAGCGACTTGTACTTTCATATATTGATCATTGCTAACCAAACGATCTTTAATCGCATTTCGGCTTATTAGGTATAACAATTATTCAGAAGCTCATAGGTTCTGCCATACCGCTCACTTAAAAATATGTGATTTTCTGCAAGTTCTGTTTACCCATAACGACAGCCGACTAAAATTAATTTTGAACACATATTTGCACGGGATAAACAGCTTGTTAATAGATGAATTTATATATTCATATATATTCAATTCATATATTCATATATATTCAATTCATATATTCATATATATTCATATATATTCAATTCATATTTTCATTCAGTGAACGCACGTTATGACTAACAAACTTTATAAAATTTTTAAACGATTTAAACAAAAAGATTTTAATGCATGACACTCAGCAAATATTGGAAGCAAAAAGTTATCTCTCAAAAAAAAAATAGGATCCATGAATGAAAAATTCCACGTCAGGACGGAAAAGATCAATGAATGAAATATTCGTAGCTTGAGGAACAATCTCACGTTATAAAACTCAGCGAATTTTTTCTCGAAAACCACGACCATGTTTTGATTGAGAAAAAGCCGGACCATCGAGTGGGATCAACTGGGAAGGATGTGGGAGCGTGAGAACATTGATGGGAAGTCAGCACATGTCCCGAGGCTCCCACAACATGACTGGGAAAACACAGCCCATGATTTAGGTCCTGGCAGTTCATCTCGATTTTTTCGTCTTGACTTTTTCCTGCAATTCAGTGCAGCAAACACCGCGTGTCTGGGAGCAGACGCTCGTGCTTCATTCATGTCTGCTAGTGACACTAGGTGCTTACCAGTGACACAAGGTGCCTGCTAGTGACACTAGGTTACTACTAGTGACGCTAGGTGCCTACTAGGGACACTAGGTGCCTGCTAGTGACACTAGGTGTCTACTAGTGACACTAGGTGACTAATAGTGACACTAGGTGTCTACTAGTGACACTAGGTGCCTACTAGTGACACTAGGTGCCCACTAGTGACACTTGCAAGTGTAGAGTGTAGTCAGAAGTGTTAACAAAGTGGAGATAACCCTACAGCGTGTAGAAGTAAGTGTAGAGTGTTGTCAGAAGTGTTAACAAGCTGGAGATAACCCTAACGCGTGTAGAAGTGTTAACAGGGTGGAGATAACCCTACAGCGTGTAGAAGTAAGTGTAGAGTGTTGTCAGAAGTGTTAACAAGGTGGAGATGACCCTACAGCGTGTAGAAGTAAGTGTAGAGTGTTGTCAGAAGTGTTAACAAGCTGGAGATAACCCTAACGCGTGTAGAAGTGTTAACAAGGTGGAGATAACCTTACAGCGTGTAGAAGTAAATGTAGAGTGTAGTGTGGTCGTGGTCCCCGCTGTGCAGCGGACAGGACAAGACGGAGGAGCGGAGGCTCTCCACGCGTGCTCCACCCAAAACATGGAGTCATTTAAACGAAAATAAACATGAAAATATGCATGAGTTTGCCATGTACATGAGAGCTCAACACGGAAAATGACCACCAAAATAAACATGCGTGCTAGCAGGACATGCGAGTCTTAAAAATGGATGATTTACATGAAGGGTATACACGGAAGCGTGATTTTACAAGCCAAAGCCTCGAGTTAATCGGTTAGCGGATCAAAATACTCAGCTGATCAGGTCCTGGTTAATGCTTTTCCTATATTAAACAGCCCTTCACCCAATAACAAACGCACTTCATCCAATATCAAATATAAAAATCCAATACCCAGCGTAATTTATCAATACCGTTTGCCCCTATCGTAATACATTTGATTGGGAAATGTATTGTTTACAAATATTAAACAATACTCATCGTTCGATGCGAGTGCTGAGATTTCAGGGTTTTACATCTAGCAAATCAAAAAGAATTGAGCAGAGTCACATAATTGAAAATTCCTGACTATAGAGATCTTCCTTAGCAGCTCCTAAAAGCGTCGCGGCAGCACAGGTTCTGCAACATCCAATTAAATTTTTCCCATCGTTAAAAGGGAGACCCAAACCTTCTCATCATGTCCATCATCCCTCACCTTGGGTGCAATTGGTGCGTGAAACTCGTCCAATTTTAGACTCAAGTATGAGTTAAAAGTTAAGTCAGGGTTATAGATGGCCAACCATGAATAATGTGATGGCCGACCATACGCCTACCAAGATTTAGAGGTGCGGTGGAGCAGGCTTGTCATCATCAGTCACAAGCTGGCGTGTAACAAACCTGTAGTTTCCAACAAGTGTTTGTATAATACGCCCGTGCTATGTATACGCTTCATGGTAGCGACGCATGGCGTGTGAGGTGCTATCACATAGCATGTGGGGAGTTGTTTTAGGGTGTGAGAGACACTCGCACATGACGTGTGAGGAGTTCTCGTACGCATGGCGTGTGAGGTGCTATCACATAGCGTGTGAGTTGTTTTAGGGTGTGAGAGACGCTCGCACATGACGTGTGAGGTGTTCTCACATGGTGTAAGAAGGGCTCTTTAATTCAAGACGAGTGAGGTGTTCTCACATGGTGTGAGAGGCGCTCGCACATGACGTGTGAGGTGTTCTCATATGGTGTGAGAAGAGTTCTTTCAAGGCGTTTGAGGTGATCAATTATGGCGTGTGAGATATCCTATGCTATGACGAGTGAAGCACTCAAGGAAGATTTCCTAATTTTTTATCAATTCCATACAAAATCTACTTGTTAAAAGTTGCATATTTTTCTTATGAGATGAATATTCTTGTTATAGCAAGTCATGAACCATGGGTGTACGCAGCCCTACGTCGTGCGTCCATGCGATGTACCAACTTAAATTGAACGTCCTTCTCAGGAACCGCGTCCTCCTACACGTCCATAAGTCTTAAGCAGCGCGCCACGCCTGAATTACATGCGCTCTTAGCACCTGTCCGAAGATCCCAGATCTTGGAACCTGATCGTTTATTTTTTGCGGTGCAGAAGCAGCGGACTTTGCCGCTCTGGGCTTAGGTTTGGAAACACCCAACGCGAGGTTGGAAACACCCGACGCGAGGCTACCCTAATAAAAATCTAGAGTCGCCTGGGCTTCTGGTAATCCAAATCAGAAGCTGCCGCGTCTAAAAATTTTCACTGGGTATATGACTTAAAATAAAATGAAAGTAGGTAATATTATGAGTACATTGAAGCGAAAAAATAATATAGAATATATTACATGGGAGTAATGGTGTTTTGATGGATAATTTTACTTGTGATTGGTAAAAAATGATCGGAAATGAGTATTAAGATTGTATAATGAGTTGGCGATATTTTGTACGGTGCCAGTCATGGCTATAACTGAGCCATCTAAGTGCAAACGCTGCGTTGAAAAAACTACCTCAGTGAAGTAAGAAATATATAATTACGTGTGATTTACGGTATTCTATTTGAACATTTTGCAAAGGAGCTGACGAATATAAAATAGTGTAACGATATTTTCTAGTAGTTAACAAAACAATTCAGACTCACACGATCAACTTTGCGGTCTGCGGAATCGTTGGCACGACAAGCTTGCCCTCCTGCACGTCGACCGCACTCGTACGAATTAATTAAATGTTGACTGGCAAATGCGTTCGGAAAATCCTGAGTTTCGTGAACAAGTTGGAAGAATTAAGGTTTTATTAAATAATTATTTTTACTGCACCAATGATGACCATACTTTTTATATTGATGAAACCAATTTGAAGCGCAAATGAATAAATAATAATGCTCTAAATATATGGTACAAAATACTAATGCTACAAATATATGTTATACATAACATATTCATATTTAACGCAAACTTTTAGATAATCAAGTTTTGAATATATAATCTTAGGATCTTCGAAGCTATAGAAGATGTCGTAAAATGTTCAAAAGTTATATTATTTTTCACTCAAACTAAAACACCATGCAGACGCAATCGAAGGCATGGCGGGAATTGGTTTTAATGGTTTTTATGATGGTTTTTAATAGTTTAATTTTGTTACAAAATTATACCCGAGTTACCCAGCTATTGTATTGAAGCAGACTGCACTCAATTCAAGGCTATAAGGCTTGTAAAAATAGCGACTGAATAATCGACGAGTGGCGGCTGATGAATGCGCTCATACATGGAACGCATGCACGGCAGCGGGCACAGTTTTGTGTGTGGTAGTGGGTAAAACAGTGGGTGTTACAGTGGGAACAACAGGGAACGCCATACTGGGTACAATAGTGAGTGTTGCAGTAAGTTAAAGATCTGGTATAAAACCTACCGAAGTGGGTAAAACAGTAGGTAAAACAGTGGGCTAAACAGCGGGTAAAACAGCGGGTGCAACAGCTACCGAAGTGGGTAAAATAGTGGGCGTTGCAGTGGACACAACAGCTAGCGGGCGCGGTAGTGGGCACAACAGTGGGCATAACATTAGGCGTTGCAGTGGGCACAACAGTGGGCACTACGCCATACTGGGTACAATAGTGAATGTTGCAGTAAGTTAAAGATCTGGTATAAAACCTACCGAAGTGGGTAAAACAGTAGGTAAAACAGTGGGCAAAACAGTGGGCAAAGCAGCGGGTAAAACAGCTACCTAAGTGGGTAAAATAGTGGGCGTTGCAGTGGGTACAACAGTGGGCATAACATTAGGCGTTGCAGCGGGCACAACAGTGGGCACGGCAGTGGGCACGGCAGTGGGTACAACAGTGGGAACGGCAGTGGGCACAACAGTGGGCGCGGCAGTGGGCACAACAGCAGTCAATTAGAAGGGTTTGGTGGCGCCCAATTCTTCGTGTGCAGATCGAGTGTTGCGATATCGAAATGCAAGCTCTGTCTGGTTAGAGAACTTGTTTGAGATTCAAACCCTAAAGATTTTGCTGAGCTTTAAGCGAACAACACAAAATCTGCAGGCTAAAATCTAGTTTAAGCAAGTTTGGCAAAAAAAGTATCTGAAATTTTAAGTGAGTTAGAAAATGTAGGCGACATTTATATGCTGCCCTGAAAAAGTTTTTGAACAAGTTGAACAGTTTTGAACAGTTTTTGAAAAGCCCTGAACAAAACTTTGGTTGTCGATGTGAAGAAATTACGTATAAAAGTGTTCTTGAAACAGACTCCATGAAAAAAGTGTAGCCTGTGTAGGTTTTAATTAATAAAAGGCACGCGCGTACGCTCGGGAGAATGAAGATTTTTAATTATTTGCCTAAGAACCTCAATCGCATTTCCAAAAAAAAATGCTACCGAACAACTGGCAACAAACACGACCATTAAAGCCACATCCAGACAAACTCACTTGTGATCATTAATTGGGGGACTAACTTCCAACGTAAATCTAATGAACATTATTATCATAGGTGGAATATTCATTTTAGAACCAACTATCAACGGAGAACCAGCGATCAACTCAGAACTTTCGACCACCTTACGAGTTCCCACCGAATAAGCTACCAACGAAAATTAACCTCCCTGTTGGAGTCAATTTGCTCAAAACCTATTATTAAGTTGATCGTAGATGACAATCTAAAGTCTGAATTTGTTGTCAATGCTTGGATGCTTCATATAGCATATTTGGGATACTAGAAAATTGTTTAAAATGTCACAAATTGCGATAAACATTCCATCGCATCCCAATCACTAGCAAAATTACGACCACCGCGTGTTTTTAGCGCATTTTCTCATTTATGGAAAAAATGCCCTATTGTGCTCGTTATGTCCGCCCGTCTTTCTGCCTGTCCGTCTGTCCGTGTCCGTCATTTTCTCGTCCTCGACGAGAAAATGCGCTCACTGTCACTCACTGCAGTGAGTACTGAGTTAAATTTTTTTAGTATTGAGTCGTGAACTCGTCATCGGAAGGTGTATTTACGATGTCGGGAATATCGCCCAATATCAGGCTACGAGTTTTAGGAGTTCGGGCGCGTCCAGATATGCCACCGAGATACGACTTACTCAGGTGAGAACTTAAACATTTCTGCACTCACATTACTCAGGTAAAAACCTCCACAACGTCTGCACCTTGAACTAAACACAGACAAAATTGTTGACGTGTTAGATAATGCATTGATATCATTGCAATTGCTAATCAGTTATATGGATACGAATTATGAAGATGCCCATGCATGTCAAAGTGATTTTAAGCTTGCGTAGAAAAATAAATTGGTAGAATTAAATTTAATGCATGATCTTCGGACATTTACAGTAATAAGATAAATTTCTTGTTTTGTTTTACAGAATTTTTATTCGCATTTCCCATATCAATCTATTATATTTTCCCCTGAATTAGAAGCATTGACATCGCCATGAAGTTCAATAAATTAGAGCCGAATTTTCGCTGGCCGACCTTTGTTCGTGTAATGGCCACCGATCAGCCGACCAAGAAGCAACAAAGGCGGAGGCTAGCTCAATGGTTATCTTAACATTGCTAGCACTACCAACTGCTTGGCAATCTCACGAGCACTACAACAATCATGACCAGACATCACGAGCAATGAATTACTAGCAAAGTTACGACCACCGCGTGTTTTTAGCGCATTTTCTCATTTATGGAAAAAATGCCCTATTGTGCTCGTTATGTCCGCCCGTCTTTCTGTCTGTCCATCTGTCCGTGTCCGTCATTTTCTCGTCGTCGACGAGAAAATGCGCTCTTTGTCACTCACTGCAGTGAGTACTGAGTTAAATTTTTTTTAGTATTGAGTCGTGAAATTGCATTTACTATGTCAGGAATATCGTCCAATATCAGGCTACGAGTTTTAAGAGTTGGGGTGCGTCCAGATATGCCACCGAGATACGGCTTACTCAGGCGAGAACTTAAACATTTCTGCACTCACATTACTCAGGTAAGAACCTCCACAACGTCTGCACCCCGAACTAAATACAGACAAAATTGTTGAAGTGTTAGATAATGCATTCATATCATCGCAATTGCTAATCAGTTATATGGATACGAATTATGAAGATGCCATGTCAGAGTGATTTTAAGCTTGCGTAGAAATATGAATTGGTAGTGATTACATGTAATGCATGATCTTCTAATATTTACATTAAAAAAGATATATTTCTCGTTTTGTTTTACAAAATTTTAAGTAAAAATCACTTTAACCCGATTCAACGCATTTCCCACACCAATCTATTATATTTTCCACTGAATTAGAAGCATTGACATCGCCATGAAGTTCAATAAACTTTAGATGAATTTTCACTGGCCGACCTTTGTTCGTGTAATGGCCACCGATTAGCCGACCAAGAAGCACCGATAAGGCGGAGGCAGCTATGGGTTATCTTAACATTGCTAGCACTACCAACTGCTTGGCAATCTCACGAGCACTACAACAATCATGACCAGACATCACGAGCAATGAATCTAGTTTTTAAGAAGGAATAACGCAGATAAAGAAGGTTAAGAAGTTTTTAAGAAGGAATAACGCAGATAAAACTATCTCGAGAGCAGTTCTCGTACATGCTAGAGTTTAGAAACAAGCGTTGTAAGGGGAAACTCGCTCAATTAGAACACTACACTCATGGAAATGAGTGAAACTTTGTCTAAATTGATGCACAGTGGCAAGTGGGTGCTGAATTCGGCATTAAACCGGAATGTGAGGTTGAAAAAGGCATATCTTGGATACACAAGTGAGTAGAAAAATGTTATGAAGCATTCATCAAAATAAAGGCACAATTGTCTCTAAATTACCATTAAAGTGGTAAATTTTAGACATGCAGGATAAAATCATGATGAAATTGCGAAAAAAATTTCAAACACGCTAAGAACGCACTGCGATCATGAGAATAATGATGGTGAGGCTCCCCCATCACCCTCTCAAAAATGGAATTAGGCTAATATTGAGAAAAACATTTCATTTATTGAACCATTTTCAATATGAAATATTATTCAAGAATGCACTCATCCAAACTTTCAAAGTTGATTCGTCATAGAAGGAAGTGCAATATTTCTTTATAAGCCAAGCCCCTGAAGTGAACCAAAAGTTGAAGTTATTCAATGTTTCGCATCCATTACAGTGGTCGTAGTTATAATTTAATGCGTGTAAATACACACATATTATCTTTAGAGAGATATTACATGCAGTTAAATAACGTAGTATTCTATTCATATATACGCGTACTATGCCAGGAATAACTATCTTAGAATTATGAAAGCGTTAATCCATTACAAAGATCATAAATAAATTCGTAACAACTAGTTAATGAATCCAACTATGTCCATGAACTAACTTAACATAAGAAAAATTATCTAATCAAGAACTTCTAGATATCAAAGGACCGGTTTTCATTTCAGTAACATTTCGAGCTCTGATCAGACTTGCAATTTATGCAAATGCGAATTTTTCACAAACTTATTTGTCTTGAAGAAGCTATAAATTTCAAGGTTAATCAAATAGTTTACAAGGCGAGCAACTAAAATCTCAACAATACCACATTCCTTGGCATGTGCCATATGGCGATGCCATTTTTTTTAAGGCCACAAGAAACTTGAATGTCAATTTTTTTCGCCAGTTACCATTTAAAATGCCCATGAAACTAGGACCAAAACTATCGTCATCAGCTTACACCTAAGATTCAGCATTCAACACGTACTCAAGTATCGGTGCTCAACGCTTGAATATCAGTGTTCAACACGTGAGTGTCAGTTTCAACGCATGAATATCAGTGTTCAACACATGAGTGTCGGTGTTCAACACATGCGTGTCATTGTTCACCAGATGAGTATTAGTTTTCAACACATGAGTATTAGTGTTCAACAAACGAGTATTGGTATTGAACAGATGAGTATCATTGTCCGCTAGGATTTTTTTTCTATAAATTCTTACAAACGCTTAATGTAGACAATTATATACATACACACAAATTTTCTGTATACAAATATATACATACATCGAAATTCATCATACCAGTACCAGCATTAAATAATACAGGACACAAAGCTTACCAAACACAGGCTCGTCTCTTCACACAAGAAATACACCACTAGCTGGATNAAAATAGAGCGTAAGTACTTACGTTCACTTAGCGAGTTTTGAAAGTAAGGCCCCAGGTTCAGTGAGAAGAAATACAGACTCAATTGTTCCGATATTTGAAGTCTGTATCCACGTGTCGATGAATATCTCAAAATTCATTAGTTTTGGAAAGTGAAATCATATGAATGCCTTAGAATAATCATCACTGGTCAATATAAAGTGCGAAAATATAAATTTGAAGAATAATTGTGAATAACTGTGGCTTTTGAATAACCGTGAAACTAGAAGTATAGAGTGTAAGTCAACTGCTCATACCCTTAGTATGTGATAGTTAACAATGACGTATAATGTCACTAATTAATGCATATTAATCGATAACAATGCCCGAATTATTAACAGAACACAGGCTGTTGAGCAAGACTCAGGTATTGAAACGCATTTAATATCAACTTTAAATAATATACGTTTAAAAATTACTTTTCAAAGACAACGCTTCTAAAAAATCCAGTGTCTACAATGTTACACATGTACCTGGATTTCTAAATTTATTTTCGATTATTGAAGAAATTATTTTATCATTTTATTAATATATGAAAAGAGTTCAATTTTCAAAATTATTTATTCTGTCAATTGATTCATGCAGTGTCTCCGACTTTACATAAGTGTTCAAAATTTCAGATAAATCGGACAGGTAGAAGCGTGTTAAATATTGATCATAAGATTTGTAGCAGACAAAATTTTTTTAATATTGGAAAAAAAATTATTTTTTAAAATTATTTATTCTGTCAATTGATTCGTGCATTGTCTCCAACTTTACACAAGTGTGCAAATTTTCAGATTGATTGGAGAGGTAGAAGTGTATAATGATATCGATTATAAGATTTGTAGCAGACAGACAAACAAATAAACAAGAAGTGAAGTTAAAGAGAAGTGTTGTAAAATAACGTTTAAACATACAACAGGTACAATTCACTATTGTCTTTATAATATAATTACAATGTATTTCCATCAGTGAGTTGTATACAATACTCCTAACTTACATATATCAGTAAAGTCTGTTATGTTGACGATGCTTCATATTAGTGAAGCGTCTAGTGCCGAGGACATTCAGCGCAGCCCTTTATTAATAACGTACCGATGAATTTCAATTATTTTTCTACATAGTTTTCCACCGACATTTTAAGGCCTTTTATGTCGTCGCTGTATGTGAAGAATAATACCATTATATATGTTATCATTCTTCTTTCGTTTTCAAAACAAATTAATATGAGAATACACTAAATAAAAATTGCGAGACAATTAAACGTAACCGATTGGCGATATTGTGGATATATAGTTATTTTCATGGTAACAATATTTTTCCAGCAAATGGGAGTAATTTCGAGTAAACTATACAAATTTTTATAACTTTGTGTCCATAGAGGCATCTCTCAGCAAGGCATGTGAACTAAAAACAATACTTCAAAGTTCAACTTTTTCCTTTACTGGCGCTCCTTTTGCGAAAAGAATGCCTGGAGCGCTCGCAATGCTAATCAAATTTCTGAACTACGCGACCAAAGGACTTACCCGTCACTTCTTTTTAGCTCTTTTGTAAGTTAGTTACTAGCATCCGAGCGCCAAGTTTACTTATTTTTGGTAGCTTTATCGATGGCCGCTAAACGGCACAACGTTTTTGAAACGGAAAGAATAAAGCTCAATGAAAATAACCTGGAGTCTGACGTTGAGATATTTGAAATAAGGCGAGTCTACTGAAATGAACCGAATGTACGTTTTGATCAGACATAAATATTATTAACCTGTAGTTCATACTTTATTCTACCTGACTCGATGGTTGCTGTGGAACCATTGTCCTTCTGCGCAAGATTTAAACTATATGAAATGGGCTAAATGCGCGTTTTGCCAGCATTTTTTAAAATGAATCATGAAAAGTTTCTTCCTTCATTTTGGGCACCTTGGGTACCAGGGTGGCATGCAGTGAGCAGTGCGGGATTCGGGGTGCAGGGTTGGTGGCAGTGGATTCGGGGTATGAAATTTAGAGCGATGGATTAGGGGCACAAAATTTAGAACGCAGGATTTGGGGCAATAAATTTAGAACGTAGGATTCGGGGCACTGTATTCGAGGCGCAGTATTTGGGGCAGTAAATTTGAAGAACGGGATTAGGAGCAGTGGATTCGGGGAGCGGGATTTAGGGCACTGGATAAGGAGCACGGATTTGGAGTGCTGTATTTGGAACACGTGGTTCACGTCGTCTTGCGGTGCCCCGACACGCAGCTTGCACTCCCCGAGGCTTGTATATCGCATGCATAGCCGCCCTGCAATTCTGTTTGCTAACTTTGCACCGCCGCAGCAAGTTCTGAATATTGCATGACTACGCCATTGAACTTTTGCGCTCAAGATGCATTAGGTAATCAACCTTTCCGGCCAGGATAATGAAATGAGGGCATAGTTCAGTTTCGATCATGTTTTAGGTAGGAATCTTTAGTTTAAAACCATAATGCGGTTTGCCCAGTGGGTTTAAAACATCTCATTCATTCATGAGTATCTAACTTTTGAAGTTGCAAAAAAATTACTTCGACTTCAATTTATTGCACGCAGGGAAAATTGGAGCGTCACTTTTATGTTTTTATATATTTCAAATTTTTTGGGAAAGGTTTTTTTTTTACACCATTAACCCTAAGCCTAATCTAACAAAGTTGGTCTCGGAATTACGTACATCTTCTTTGTGTCCCACAATTCACATAAACTGATTAACGAAAATATAGTGTGACGCGATTTTGGTCCCAAAATTACCTCTCGTCCCAGAATTAAATAAAAATCGCCCCGCTATTGACTGGCTAAAATATGTATATAATATAAAGTGCAAATTCCTATTAGTGAAGTATACAATTATGTGTACAAATACGGAATGAATTATAATGCGTAAGCAATTCATGACAAAGAAGCAACAGAATGACCACAAGATCAAAATTAAGCAAACTTAAAAATCTCTCTTTATCGACTATACGAAATAACCGATCAGAAGCGACCTTGATTGATCATAAAATGGACCATTGATTGATAGATGGAGGCGACCTCAGTAGATCATAAGATGAACTCGATTGATCTGTAGAGATGACCTTGAACATCCATAACAGGTGACCTATATTGTTCATTAGAGATGACCATTAGATCATTAGAATGTATCAGACAATTAGATCTTCATGTGTCTTCATTAAGAACTCGTCACTGACATGGATGAACGATATCCGTCGTTGACAGTTGAAACCTTTGCCACATGCTACAGTTACTTCCTAAACAGTTTCAAACATCCTAGCAGTTAATCCACAGCTTTTACGCAGCTGATACACACGGTCAGCTCCCGCCGCTAAAAATAATGATAAAATTTAAACCGTAAAGCTAGATGATGATTTATCCATCACCGGCCTCGAAAAGCTAAGATTAAGTGGCACTGAACAACAGAAGCCTGTCGTTTACTAGCGCCCATTGAACACAATATGTTCATTTATGCAGCGAAGCAATGAGGCAGCCGCTGCCTGATCGCTACCTGCCACGCCGATAGCCATGCAAATGCGCCTCTAAATGCACTGATATTCTAATTTGCTTATCGCACTTGAGATCGACCTGGCCATCACTCATGGAGATACGGCGCACCGACTTCTCACTCTGCTGCAAATTACAGCTTTGTTTAAACGCCTGATGAAACTTTGGCCACCCTTAAAGCCGCCGAATATTCTTGACGAGGGTATCAGGTTACGTTCAGACTCGTATTAGTGTTGGCCAACCGTCGAATTTTAGTGACGAAGGTAAGTAAAGGGTAATTTATAGCTCGGGTGTAAAACGCATCGAGCAAAATAATTGCACTAAATCCAGTCAAAACACCATGTCAGAGATCGTAAAAATAGCACTTGCAAACTTTTCAGCAAATAACAATTTCCTTACATTCAACACCAATTTAACGTTGAAAATTCTGTTCAATACGCGAGACCGGCCCATGATTGCTAACAATTATACCTATTCACGAGGCGCTTGCCCATTTCCTTCTTTTAAAATAATGAAAATCGCACATTTCTACCCATTATTTCAAAAATCGGCCCATGAAACAATCTTTAAATTAATAATACTTATCATAGGTAACATAAGAGCGACACAGCGAGGCTACGCACGCAAGAATGACGCCACAAGAGGAGCGAGCGTGTCGCCGCATCGGCGCTCACAATTAGACTCGGGCTCCGCAACTCGACGCTCATCAAGTGCAGGTGCAAACGACCTCCGTACACATCCATTCAGAAGCCCACGCGTTCTACACAAAGCGCTTCCTGTACGAAAAGCTGAATCGCCGCCGAGGCTGGGAATTTTCTGCGGGAAAACTTGAGCTGGATCGTCGCCGAGACTGGAAATTTTCTGCGGGAAAACTTGAGCTGAATCGTCGCCGTCGGTCAGCCTGTGGACTGCCGCTCCTGTGCGGCGGTCAGCCTGTGGACTGCCGCTCCTGTGCGGCGGTCAGCCTGTGGACTGCCGCTCCTGTGCGACGGTCAGCCTGTGGACTGCCAATTATTTATACAGGCTGCCCGCAGACTGCCGGTCTCATGTAGCGGTCAGTCGACAGAAGGACGCTATATAGAGCGGCGCTATAACATAACTTAACAATGCTAGACTCATGCGTGACGGATAATACATTTAATTCATTCAGTAGAGATGAACTGTCGTCCCCGAACAACGACCACTTAGTGGACTGTGGTCTTGAGAAGAGAACAGTGTCGAGCCTGCTTAAAAAAATGAGTGGGTCAATGTCGAAATAGCGATGAATTTTTTGCCGATTTATTGCTCATCCTTGGCTTGTTTCGCCTCGTAAAGTGGCTTATCAGCGCTTCGTCCGCTCTCCACTCGTACAGTGGGTAAGAAAGTGTATCACTATTTCGACAATTTGACCGGTTTACTTTTCCGAGTATACGCTATCAAACTGTATGCATCACGCAGAACCTTGGTAGAATTAGATTTACAATGGAGCAGGAGACATGATAAACTATATATAAAGAAGGTATTGAAGGCATGACGCTTAATGAAAGAAAAACGAAACATATTTAAAGACGGAACATGCAAGAAAGTATATAGGTGAAATGCGAAGGCTAGATGCCAGACTAAGACAACTTACGAACAATAAAAAAAAAAGAAAATTCCCCATATCTTCAATGAAAACGTGAATTTCATTTTCTTCTAAATTCTTTCTGAAGTTGAGATTTTAGCAGACTAATGATATCTGAAATTGCGAACACATGCGACAATTAAGCGGTAAGGGGGGAGTTACACGCGTGTTCTGGACCACGTGGCGGGACACTTGGAGCCGTCGGGTTGTACAGCTGCTGAACTTATACAGCCAATTGGGAAAATAATATTAATCAATTATTAATCCTAAATAATTAATATTAATTAATATTAAGTTTTAGATAAACATTAATAATTAAGTACCAGAATTCTCATGAATTGGTGAAGCTGAATTAATATAATAGTCTGAGGTTTGATGTCAAGTTTGTATACAGCAAACCGACGCTCACTTAGCATTTATTCGACGAAACGAGTGTAACTCGACAAACGGTCCCGCATTCTAAAAAATTAACGCGTTCGTTACCACGCGTCACTCTAATTTGTTACCAAACGATGATTTGTCTTCATGTTTGCAAGCTCCGTCAATTCCTACGCTGGAAAGAGCAATTATTGAGCTTGATGAAGCCTTCCCTTTATATGATNCACGACTCGTTGTTTGATGGCACGACTCGTTGTTTGATAGCACGACTCGTTGTTTGATGTCACGACTTGTTGTTTGCTGGCACGACTCGTTGTTTGATGGCACGACTCGATGTTTGATGGCACGACTCGTTGTTTGATGACACGACTCGTTGTTTGATAGCACTACTCGTCGTTTGATGGCACTACTCGAGGTTTGATGGCACGGCTTAACGTTTGATGGCACGACTCGATGTTTGATGGCACGACTCGTCGTTTGATGGCACGACTCGATGTTTGATAGCGCGACTCGTCGTTTGATGGCACGGCTCGATGTTTGATGGCACGACTCGATGTTTGATGGCACGACTCGATGTTTGATGGCACCGCTCGACGATTGATGACGCGGCTGTATAACATGTGCTCCTTTTGATGAAGAGATGTTGTTCAGCGCTGCGACATCCTCCTGCTCTGAGTAAGCCCTCCGATATCGATCCCACTGCTCATATTTTAATTACAGCTCCTTGATGTGCCTTCAATGTTATTCTTATGAGCATTGATGATTATGATACGCTAATATAAATTATTAGCGGCGCACTGCGGCTATTTTAAGTGGCGTGCTGATAGCAACTCGGCTCCTATTTACCATTCCTGTCAGTTTGAAAGTTAATTTTTTTGATGGAAATATAACTTATGAAAGGGTTCCTTAAATTACATGTTCTTATATTGTTACAAATATTCTAGTGATTAAAGAAACGTACGCGACAGGATTCAATTCTATGAATAGTGGTGCTGTTTTTCAAGCTCGATCCAGTCGAGTAACTTGAGTAGTTCCAACCTGTCAGATAAATATAAAGGGAAAATCCTGTTTCAATTTTAAGATCCAATATGATAACTGCACTACCTCCTTTATTACTTCTCCTGAATATTCAAGATAAATGCATTTGCCCCCTTTATTACTTCTCCTGAATATTCAGCCCCGGACTACGCAAATAGAACGGCACTGATAAGCGCTCAAAATGTTTAAAGAGGAAATGTTGACGATAGCCTCAGCTGCAAAAAGCTAGCATTATTTCAAGATCTCAGATGCCCTCAAAATTGATAATTGGACAAAAAACGTACATTAATACTTTTTATATGATTTAAGACGACATGCTTTGTGTAGCTTTATACAAAGCATTGCTGTAAATCTGAACAGAAAATACATTATACACTCACATAATATACATTATAGCGGAATTATTTTCATAGTGAAGAGAACGGTGGATATTTAAGTATATTGCACCTCTTACCTGTTGCGCAATGTAACAATTAAATAGAATTATAGTACAAAATTTTGAAGAGCCATCGATGCATCACTTTAATAAGTTTGAGAACTTTAAATTCACGATTCAATACAAAATATGTAACAAGTTTCACTGACATGCATCTCCACCATTAGCCCTGTTTCTTTTTTGCCACAAATAACAATTTATTTGTAGGTTTACATAAAATGCCCGAACTTCACACAGTCGCCGCTCATCGCTTCAGAGCAAACATATCGCACCCTCACTCGCTAAGTTCCCCGGAGCTACTAAGTCCGCTGCCAGCCGGTAGTGTACGCCGAGCAGAAAACCCGGAGTTAAGGGGAGACTACTGCAGACAGGCTGAACGCTGGAGGGGAGACTCATTTAATCGCAACTGACGGTTCCAATTCAATACTTAGAATAGAATAGAATAGAATAGAAGAGTCGGCACTGAAGAAATAGGCTTATGCATGGCCTGTTGCCTAGAATAGAATAGAATAGAAGAGTCGGCACAGAAGAAATAGGCTTATGCATGGCCTGTTGCCGATTCTTGTACTTTTTGTTACTTGATTCCACAAGGGATCCGACCTTATGAACCGGATCTTTCCATAACTGAGTAAAGTACCTTATAGGTACATGAAGAAAGGTTTGCTTATGTGCTTGTACACGAGGAAAGTAGAGACGGCCAGTGCCACTACTCAAATAACTAACTGCGACAAAGCATAATTTTATAGACCTCGTGTAAAGGATTACTGTATCCATCCTACCAGTAGCGCCTGAACACGAGGCCAATAACAGTGTAAATACGTAGTGGCGGGTAGTAATGGGAAGTTGTACTGGTCGCCACATTGGCCCTGTGCAGACTGTGTATTTACTTCAAACTGATAATTGCAACTTGAATTTTAGGCATCTGTAGAACTTACGTAGAAGTAGAATAGCATTCATTGAAACAACGAGGTGTTTGAAGTAGATTAGCATTCATTGCAACAACGAGGTGTTTGTAGTACATTAGCATTCACTGGAACAACGAGGTGTTTGAAGTAGATTAGCATTCACTGGAACAACGAGGTGTTTGAAGTAGATTAGCATTCATTGCAACAACGAGGTGTTTGAAGTACATTAGCATTCATGGGAACAATGAGGTGTTTGAAGTACATAAGCATTCATTGGAACAACGACGTGTTTGAAGTAGATTATAGCAATGTTTGGAAAAACGAGGTTTGTGACTTTTAATACTGAGCCGTGAATTTATGCAAGGAATTATCTAATTAAAGAGGTAATATGGGGCGGAGCAGAAGAAACTTACGGGCCTAATACTTCGGTATTAATGAATTAAAACTTTAAATAATGAATACAATTCTACTAATTTTGTCGTCAATACTTTCAGTAAGCTTTGATTGGGTCCTTCGATAGCTCACTAGGAATGTTCCTCGCCTTTAATTAAATGAGTGCCATCGTAGCGACGTTCCATACGGTCTCCAATTCACTATACCTAATTGAAATCATCGGCATCTCATTGGCAGCCAGCCAATGTTCGACTACTATATATCCTCTCTGTTAGATAAGGATACGAGTTTGTTTGGAATGAACCAAGCACGTGCACGTGTTTGAAGAAAAAAAATATTTCCGGGACTGCATCAACGGACCTTTGAAGGTTCGCTTTGAAGTGATTAGTGTGTTTACAGTCCCTACTGCGACCGGGTGCCTATATTCGAGCCCACTTCTTGTTTACTTTGAACTTCCTCCGATTTCTGTTGATATTTTTAAAGCGCTTGTCTCATTTTCCATGATGATAAATGTATAATGAATATCATTATGTCTTCTGTATGATGAAATTCTGTATTTTCAATGAAATAAAAAAGAAGTTATTTATTTATCAATTCCCAGCGCGTTATCTATGAAACCCTATTAACTGTAGGTATCTTTAAATTTAATCAATATGATGTGTGATGAAACGTTTACAACAATTCCAATTTATTATCGATAAGTTGAAAAAATTATAAATGTTTATTCTGAAATTTGATTCTAGACCAATGCTTTTAAACGAAACCATATATTTCGTATTGGATGTTTTCGTGAATTTAATAATCGTTATATACCTAATTTATTTTAGGGTCTTCAACCGTCGCTGTTTCGTCACAAAAAGAACGTCTCATAGAAAAAACGAACAAGAAGATTGTTAATAAAAAGCATGCTCTGGTCTTCAATCAAACTTGCATAAGAGAAAATCTTCTGCCTAACTACACCAATATATATATATATATATATATGGAGATAAAGAAAACTTCCGCATATAACACAATTATTACATGGCGAAACTTTACTTTGATTTCAATTCACTTGTATTATTTTTTAGCTAATATTTAATATTAGATAAATAATTATCAAAGGGCAACAAAATTCAACCGTTATTGAAATGCAGCGAAAATCTCCATATATTATTGCTTGTTGGTTAGTATTACAATAGAAATGAAATGAATGAAATAGGACAAATGAAATTTGTTGTCATTAACATTTTATATCACTAATTTAAATATGTAAGATTTTATGAATGCAAATTATTCTAAATAGTATGACCACCACGAAACAAATAATAGCTTCGTAAATAATATCAAGGTAATATATAATATATGATCAAGTAATTATTATCAATATAATAAATAATATCAATATCAAATAATATCAAGATAAAGAAAGGATCAACGGACTAACTCCTCGAGTTTCGGTACGTAAGATAGGTTATTTATATCCGTCAGACGCTTAACAAATTTTTGATAAATTAAAAAATATATATCTATAAACAGCAGTGATATCTTATGCTTCGAATTCGAAGTGCCCCGAAGTGGAATTTCAGTCCGAAAACTAAATTCAATTTCACTACACATTTCAACAAGCTTCATTTAAACCTTTCACATTTTTCCTTTCATGGCAATTTCCGTTGTTCTCGTGGAATACGCATTTCCTCTATACGCATCAACATACGCTAGAACAATACGCATCAATTGTTCTAGCAAACAATTTCGTATCAAGTTTAATAGGCAAAAATCCCGGGATCCTGACTTCTTTAACGCCGATACAGCAAGCTTTGTAAGAAAACTTTAGACGAATCCCAAGTTTGGCTGCGGCTTTTGGTTCAGCTCGAAACTTGTAAGCTGTAATTCAGCGCAAGCTTCAGTTTGAGCTAAGTTAGAGAGATGCAAATTGCAATTACACAAGCCACCTCAAATTCTGTTTTGATGAAGGAACAAACTTTGAAGTAAAATCGCATTAGATCTTTTTGTAAATTTTTGAGCCCTGATTTGCTTATTTATTTGTAACTTTCAGTTATTATTTACCTTGATTCTAACTTTTAATTATTATTTATATAAACTACCGCACAATTGCTTTAGATTTAGAATAACCTAATTTATATAGCCTTCGGTTTCAAGTTCGAGATGAGATTGATTGTTAAATTCCTTCGTTTTGTTCATCGCGTCCGTAAACTATTAAATAAAATGAACAATGAGCTACATCATCCTTCCACAAAATGAAGCAAGCCCTCCATTCGCATGGGAATTCCCTCCATTCCTTATCACTTTCCCTTCATTCGCATGGAAATTCCCTCCATTCCTTATCACTTTCCCTCCATTCGCATGGGAATTCCCTCCATTCCTTTCCATTTTTCCTCCATTCGCATGGGAATTCCCTCCATTCCTTCCATTTTCCCTCCAATCACATGGGACAAATTTCGGCTAAAATCTAGTAATTGTTCAACAGGACCTCGCACTCCTCGCACAACTGAAAGAAATTGAATTTATTCAGTTCCTCCCCTCGTGGCCGCAATCACGTTAAAGAGGATTGCTACTTTTGATCTTTTAGCAGCCCCTCAAATGGAACAATATTGGAAGAACTCCCTTTGAGATTATCTAGCGTTGGAAATGATTCGTTGCCTTTGTACTTTAAAAACCTGTAAGATTTGTTATGGATGAACATTTCTTCACTGCATTACGAATAACATATTTTACTGTTAATAATCATTATAGTGACGCTGAGTAGATAAGAAGTAGATACGTTCGTGTACCGGAAATAAAATTCCAACATTTACCCCATTATCTGCAGCTATCTTTAGCGTAGCTCACTTTACCCTAGATATCTTGAGCATGCCTAACATTACCCCAAATATCTTGAGCATGGCTCACTTCCGCGGCCGAGATAAGCAAGCAAATACGTTCCCTTGATAGCGACGTAGAACCACAGCTGTCAGCAGTTTGCCTTTGGGATGCATTTGTTTGCTCAAGGTTCGTTAATCTTAAAAGGCAATCAAGTAAGTGCATAGCCCGACAATGTTAACGTAACATTATAATGCGGTGAATTAAGAATACTGACTGCTGTTTGTTCGAGACAAACTATTGTCTGGGTTGAGAGATTTAATCTCATTTAATAGAATTTTTCTAACCAGAGAGAAGCGCAACAATTAATTTTCTGTAATCAATATTGATTTCAAGGGATAAAATATTCTTTAAGTTGTATAAGGGAAGAGAAAGAACCCGTGTCATCTCAGCAGTTTATTTGTGACTATCCAAAAAACGGACAGTTTCCGAAAAAATAATACTGGCACACTAAAGCATTCGTATTAGCATATAGATAATAATATACCTAGGTCTTAGAAATTACATATACTAATTTCCTTGCGCAAATTTCCAATGTCCTAAAACAGAAGCAAAGTTAAATTAAAAGTCAGTATGTTAGCGAAAATATTTCTCGACACAATTAAATGATAATCAAAATAGTCCATATATGACATACTGGTTACTTGTAGGGGCCTTAAATGACAATACAATTACATTGAAAATATGAGATTGAGATTGAAAAACGTAGAATTTGGTAGTTTTAATTATTATCAATTTATAGTTAATTTAGTTGACAGAAATTTTATATGAAAATAATTTCAAACTTATTTTATTCAAAGCCGAGTTGAAAAACTCAGCAAAATCAATACAAATTTCTGCAAAAAAGGCATTACATATAATTCGGAAGGACCTTCGTCTGAGAATTTTTTCGAAGTCAGTACTTACTTTTTCACCGTGGTGTAAAAATATCTATACTTATGGCTCCCTATATAGGCATATGCAATATTTTTTTATACATGCATGCCAATCGCTGCAGGAAAACATTTGCGTAGAAAATGTAGCACTAGCCGGAGGCTTGACAAGACAGTTACGCAAAACAAGTTTTGAGGCCTGACTCTAACCGAATTCCCAGCAAGAAAAATGACCTGCAACTTTCGTAAAACTCCACGGCAGCTTTGAAAACGTTTTCAGTCGAGCCAAGGCACTACATGAGTTAGAAAAGTTTATCTCGAAAAATTGATATGTAACTATTTAGTTCATGCCTCTTGACCTTCTGAAAAATTATTTGCTCTTGTTTTTATTATGCCAAAGAAGTACTAATTATTCCGCTGCTCAGAAGCATAAATTTCAGAGAATAGATTCGATTTAACTCTTATCTGAATCCAGTAATTTATCATTCCTTTCCAGAATTAATATCTATATACATTTTCATCCATTAAGTTCACATCTATTCACTATAAAAATTCACAGTTTAATCGAGAAATCTGTGTTTTTTATAAAATTATATTTAAGTTTATTACCGGAATACACGTGAATCCAATCAAATGAATACTTTAAACCAAAAGAAATGTATGCGATAACACGCAACATTTCAGTCATTCATAGCACGTTAAAAGCGACGCACCTCAATAATATAGATCAATTAAAAGAATGATGTAAATCAGTGTTTTTAATGATCTAATTCAAGATAGAAGCGAGTGCTTGGCCAGCTTCTCGCTTAGATTAATTGAAATTCGTTCTTTAATTTTGAAAGAAAAACTTAAGCAATAATTAATGTGGGTCACAATTACAAACATTTATGAAAACTATACGACACTCATAGTAAGCATGTTCATCATCCAAATGCTTTTAAGAAACTCGACTGATCACAAAACAATTCTCCAAAAAATTACTGAGCAGCAATTCAACGACAATTCATTCATCCATTTCACAACCTAAACGTGATATCACTCATGAATACTAACTATTAAATACAGAGAGATATTTACACATGACAATAACACTAATCAGTCTGAGCTCTTAAACACGACGGTAGACATCCCATCTTGCGTTTCTTCTTTTTCTGTATTTTTCTCCCGGAAACTTTTCGAGAACTTTCTCTGTTGTCTTCTTCACAATCACTTTCTGATTTTCTCGAATCTTCTCCCAGGTTCTGACTTTTAACATTTGCTTCTAATGTGGCTGAGTCAGACGGCATCATTCCATCGTGTTCGTTTGCTGTATGTGCGCAACTCTCAATTCGATCAGCTATGATATTTCCCGTAGGATTAATCAGACTATTTCTAGCTGTATTTAAAGTGCATTCAGAAACGTTATGCTCTTCGTCACTTTCTTCATGCAAGCTACGACTAATAATGACTCCGGAAGATTCTACAGTTAGCAACTCTTTCTCGTTGGTGGAGTCACTAGATTCTCCTTTCTCATTAACAGAGTTACTCAAGTCTTCTTTCACGTCATCACAGACGCTAGTTTCCTGAACATTTTCGTCATCTTCTAGAAGTTTCGATGAATTATTTGACGTGATGGATTGACTGTCAACACTTGAGCTTGATTTCGATTTTTGGGGCTTACGAAAACTGGGCCTGGAAGTTCGAATCTTTAGCATGACTTTTTTCATTCTGTGGTCACATTCATCAGCAGAAGGACTCACCTCGGCTTCCGTACTGTCGCCTAAGTCTTCCGTTCTTGTCGTATTCCCAGCTTCTTGCAATGATGCTTCTTTTTGAAGCTGAGCTTCTTTCAACTTTTCCTGCCTGCTCCACTCAGGGTCAAGTTCTGATTCGTCGCTTTCCAGAAATCTCTTGAATTCATCTAGAGTGCGGGAAAAATTGTCAAATGCTTTCCGCGCTTGCTCCATATCGCCGTCCCATTTGAATAAGGAGTCAAAATCAACTTTGGGCACGAATACGCCAGGACTGACGACATGGTCAGGCTTTTGGGTCCCGACAGAGGATTCGCATCTTGAAGATCTGAGAAGACTTGAGGCAATGTCATGGCAAAGCTCTGGGTTGGCCGCAGTGTTCACTAATTCACGTTGTGAGCTTCCACTGAAATCGTTCTTAGCCTTAGCCGCAATTTCGTGTTGCATCAAACTCATCGTCGACTCTTCTACGTGATAATTTTCGGTCTTCTCTGTCTTGGTTTCGGCTTTACTCAAACACGTCCCCATTATGAAGATACTTTTAGATATTCAATGTTTCGTAATTTCGAGTTCGTTCACCTAATACTTCATTCACTGCGTACTTGGAAGCACCGATTTAAATTTCTGAAAGTTTGATTGTAACAACTCTAGTCACCAAATTAGACTATATTTTTGAAATTAAATCACGCGTCTAAGTCACTTTAAGTGAGAAGATATCACACTATTTGAGAAAGAGTAACTTGATGTAAACTTGACCGGCAGGGTACATGCAGATATGCTTACTCAACGAGACTTTCTTGATAACTGAGCTCAAGTCGTTCACTAACTATGGTGGTCAGCTTTAACAACAAAGACTTTTAGGCCGAATCGTATGTTGGGCCGTGACGAAATCAAACGCACCGATCTGTAGGCCTTACATCTTCGTCTTCAAAAATACGTTCATCTTATTGAGGCTAGCTGTCTGGCTCCAGTGTCCATTCTGTTTCATTAGTGTACATTGTACAAGATGAATTTTTTTCTCATTTATGATAGAAAATTGTAAATGCTGAATAATTCTGTAACATGGATTTGAGAAAATTTCGTAGAATGTTTTACGAACACAAATACGCTTTGCCAGCAGACTAAGAATTTGATAACCAACAAATTATCAGTAATTCCTAATAAAAGCTCACTGGTGGAATGGTATCAGAAGCGGAATAGTTTTTCAACCGGACCTTTTAAGGGCTACGAGCAATGAACTTTTTCATGTTTTGGAAATTTTACAAAACTTTTAGCGATATTTCTCTTCCATGGACTTCATCCATAGCAAATATGTCAGCCTTATTTTGGGTGGTCGGAATTAGCATACAGAAGTGATTAGAAATTCACAGAGTGATAACAATATGTGCGAGACACCAAATATTTCAGCTTGTGTATTTACTTCGGAAAAAGAAACTAGCGTCCAGTGAGAGTCGGCTATCTGTAGGCCATTGATATGGACGATACGGTACATTTAATCAAGGAGGTAACACCCGTTTAACACTCACGCAAGAATATTACAGTATTACAGTACAGTAATATACTGTGTACTGTACAGTATACAGTATGCAGTTTTTATTGCTCTTAAATTCATGTAAAGATGCTTTTAAAATACATTACTGGATATGGCAGATACGCAAAATGGATATCCTGTGGCATACCCTGTACGGGATATGGCAGAAACGCAAAACGTTACATTTAAAAAAAAAGTGCTATATGATTATATTTTTAGAATGGTTTGATGAAATCTAGAAACCGCTTCAAACAAACGATTTCCAATCTCTTTATCATCACGTTTCATCTCGAGCGCTCGTTTTTAACCTATGGCTGGGAGAATCTTAGGCCGCTGAAAACAAATGGTTTACATTTTTTCTTTGGCTTTTTTTACTTTGGTTCCTACAAGTGAGGCCGCGTTTAGGTTTGCCCATAATAAGTATTAAAATTTGGATATCTAGATTATAGTTTCATCCGGAATATAATATTGTAAAAGGAAGCTTTTTAATAATGTTAAATTACTAGAGTACGCTGAACGGTTATTTATCAGTTGTTGACGGCACAACTAAAAATATTTTACTCACAACATTATACAAATTCAGAGTAATGAATCGTCAGTTTTCATATTGAATTACTGCGCTGCTCTCGCAGTAGAAATTTTATAGCAGAAACAAATTCAAATTTATTCAGCAAAGAAATCCTTAGCAACATTAATAACAATAATAAATATGAATATTTATTGACGACAAAGTTTTTATTCATTCTGCATGGATTAACTTACATCTGGACAAACTTTCTATACATGTTATGAAATAATTTTTCCCTATTGTCAATTGAGCATCCTAAAATGGTGTATTTCTTCATATATGAATGTTTATTGACGACAAAGTTTTTATTCTTTCTGCATGGATTAACTTACATCTGGATAAACTTTCGATATATGTTATGAAATAATTTTTCCCTATTGTCAATTGAGCATCCTAAAATGGCGTATTTCTTTCTCAGTTCACTATAAGGTACTTGCATGCATGAATGAAGGCTCCATATCAGCAAATTCAAATTACCGATGCCTCTGGTAAGTATAACGAGAATATTACGTGCGTTGTTATTGCTCCTACAATTGCACAAATGCGAGGTCCTAACGTCATATTTACGACTCGTATCATCGATCATTGCCCAGCCTGCCCGGAGAGTCATTCAGTAATGGACGCCCGAGGTCGCGTTGGCAACCTACTTTCCTTCGCTACTGTTTTTTCCTCCACTGCAAATATATACGGGAAAATAACATATATATCAGTTCCATCAATTTCTTTGATTATCGAATTATTACGGCCACAGGTACGTCGTAGGTATACATGCATATAAAACATGTAGCTCAAAGGAACATCATACATGTGTCGTATGTACGTCTTAGATACGTTATAGGTACGTTATAGCCATTACGTTATATAGTTACGTCTTATTTATGCTAGCGATTGTTCGTTATACGGACTGCCCATAAATGACACTTGCTCGACGCCTGTAAAGATAAAATGGTATTCAAATATTCTTGTTACACGAACAAATACCTGAATTATTAGAACATATTACGGGGTCAATGCTTCTTAAAAGTAGTTGAAACATGAGACTAGGTTATTGGTAGCGTTTCTGCATTGAAGTGGTCAAGTAATACTTGTCGTATGCTACAAAGTGCAATGGTTCCAATCAATTACAGCTGGGATCCCATCCTGTGTGGAAAATTGCAATAGAAGACTAGCTCCTACAATACTTACACTACGATGTTTTCACGTGATAATTTCGCAAATCCCTCACTCTCAATAATTATTTATTTTTCCACCAGGTGTTATCACTCAAATAACTGTCATTTTAAGCAAATGTGATTAAAATTACGTCATAAATAGATTTTGCACTACATATGGAAATTTATTGTAGCAATTAAGTTAAGTAAACTCTGTCAGCTTGAACTGAGAATTTGCTAACCTAAAACATACTTCCTTTGTTAGAATAGCGCAGCAGCGACGCAGTTATTAGCGCGTGTCGGCCAAAACACAACTTATCATGTAAGACCGAGCCGCAGGGTCGCTCTCCGGATCACCATCACGTAAGACGGGGCCCAGGGTCGCTTTAGATCCTTAGGCGTAAACGAGTTTAACAATTCAGAGTTGGGTACGTGATTACTATGAACATAATGCAAATTTTGATTCTTCCATAATTACCGACGAAACTAACAGCACAGTTTTCAACTCACGTGGGCTGATCGAGGCTGATTCGCTCCCATGAAGCAAGGCATAGCGCGTGAATTCGTACATGTCCGTCATAACAATCATTCTGATTCCATCACAACAATCATTCTGATTCCATCTTAACAATCATTCTGATTCCGTCATAACAAGCATTCTGATTCCGTCAGAACAAGCATTCTGATTCCGTCATAAGAATCACTCTGATTCCGTCATAAGAATCACTCTGATTCCGTTATAACAATCATTCTGATTCCGTCACAACAATCATTCTGATTCCATCACAACAATCATTCTGATTCCGCCACAACAATCATTCTGATTCCGTCACAACAGTCATAACAATCATTCTGATTCCATCATAACAATCATTCTTATT
Source organism: Hyalella azteca (assembly GCF_000764305.2). NCBI lineage: Eukaryota > Metazoa > Arthropoda > Malacostraca > Amphipoda > Hyalellidae > Hyalella > Hyalella azteca. The sequence continues at coordinate 64,658 of NW_025945795.1, read as the reverse complement.
CTTCTCACTAGCTCCATTACTTTCCGGCTTTTGAGTCAGTTATGAATTAATAAATATTTCTAAAAAATTTTATTTTCCAATACCGTTTTAAACGAACCTAGACGCCATCATCGTAAATATTATTGTACACGCTTTGGTCTTCTGAATCCATCAAAATTGGCAAATAAGTGTTGTTGCAACTTAAATTTAAAATTGTTTTAAAATATATGCACATTTGAGCCTGTTTAATCAAAGTTAGATTTGGTATAAACAAACTATTCGCCTGCCTAAATATAAATACTCAAGTATGCTGGTTATTTCACATTTTGTTATAAGCAATTAAAAAGTGTAAAGACTCACTAAAAATTTACATCCCACTGAGTGGAGTTTCGAGGGCATGGAGGCGTGTCTGTGTGTTATAGGCCATAGGATTTTTTATGGCCTTCATGTGCCATAAACTGGGATAATTCCGCACTTATGGGCCGTATCCTAGATCCTAAAAAATATCTAGCAGGATGCAGCGGCCAATATAATGGCCATTGACTTTCAGCGTATGTATTTCTCTGGTATAGTGAGAGGATGGCTTTGGGTTTTGGGATTTAGCTAAAATCATTGTGGATGTTGAAAACGAGGTAATTATTGAATTTATTTCAACGAAAAGATATCTTGGTATACTTGAACGATACATATTATTTTAATGGTTGGAGTTTAAACACTATTTAACTTGACAATTAAGCTTACAGTTGAGCTCAGTCGTAAATTCATCTTACAAAAATATGTTAGTCAGTATGATCTGAAAACACATTTGATTCAAGTGATACTTTCGAAAATACCCAAGTGACAAAAATACTCCCAAAAAATTGGCGCAATAAAACTAATTTAATTGCATAGCGAAAAGATGAATTATAATTTATTTTAACTGATGCAGGATTCACTAGTACATTAGAGTAAGAACACAATAATGTATGAACAAATAATTTAGAATACAGACATGGAGTTTCCTCATATTTTAATCCGGATTTTTTTATTTTGCTCTTAACACGGCATTCTCTTGAGCCGACATGACAGCTCCTCTACCCTAACAAAATTTAGAGTCGCCCCAGCTTCTAGTAATCCAAATCAGAAGCTGCCGCGTCTGTAAATTTTCACTGGGTAGTAGATTCTGCTGAAACCCTGCCCCATGTGACACTTTTTACGGTGATTCTGACTCATGTGTCGTGAGTTTTAAGATGAGTGACGCACGAGTAACTTTTTTTTTCGTGAACACCTTACGCATCGTGCAGCTTCTTATACATTCATCATTTCATTAGTTGGATGCTCTTCACTGAGAATTTGTCGGTCTTGTAATAAGTTTTGAATTTCGTTCCAATTAATTGAGCGTGAACTTGTGTTTACCTGATTCACTGAATCTTTTAACAAACTGTGGCATTTTCATTCGATGAGTCCGTAGAACAAATGTTCCGTGATGAATAATGACTATTTTTCTTCATTTCTAAGGTATTTACTTCAGATTGGCAGAATGGTTCAACTATAATAATTGTTAACATAACTAGGCATACTTCCCGTGCTTTATAAAAAAGCATAGATATAATACAAATCACTTGCAAAAATATACCCGAATTTTGTGCCTGCGTAGAAGTAATATTATTTTGGTTATTATGAAAATATTAGGGTCTCCTATTTTTATGACCGAGTTTAATACTTAATAACCTTTTAATTTGCTTCCAAATTGTAACATTTGTGCCCGAAAACTTAAGTTTGAAATCAGGTCTCGTGAATAACAAGTATAAAACGAATTAGCACGAAATAAATTTCTGAGTAATAAATTAAAAGTAGACCAATATAGTCTTCACTGTCTATCCATATGTTATTTGTATTGTGAACAAAGTCTTATGAACAAATGAATAAGTTTCATGTGGAACATATTCCCCTGTTTCCAGTTGAACAAATAACTATGAATGGTTATAAAATAATAAAGTATCAATCAGCATGAATTAAGTACTATTTAAATTAATACGAACTCGAAATTATGTGTTTATTTATTCGTTTTATTCCATGTATATACTTTTTCAACCATAAATTTCCGAACAATTGTCTTGAGTTGAGGAATTTCAATGTGTTCAAAATACGGCGCTATAAATTTTTTCGATGATCACAAATTGAAACATACATATCTTCCAAATTATAGGGTGATTTCTTAATGATCATAGACAGAAACATAAAGCTTTCATTATAGTAGATTGTTTACATGGCACTTTACTAAAAGGTTTACTTGACACTTGTAGTAGATTTGTCTAAAATCTGCATAATAATCATTGATATTGCCTCTGACATGTCTCTAAAATCGTTTTTGAGGGCCAAAAAAGCAACTTTTTAATCACACAGGAGCTTGTTTTATCTATCGTTGTCATTGGTAACCACTCTAGCATGACCGCCGATGCAAAGTGTCATCAACAGCCAGGGTAGGCTTTCGTCATTTCTCTCATTATAACTATAACTCATAAATTCATCCGGGACCGAAAAAACTGCTCGCCTCTCACGCCCCACAGGCAACTTATGGGAACGACTCGTAGCTGAAAAACACTTGACGACATTCGACAATACTCGTTAAAAGAGTCCCAATAATTTTGTTTTTCACAAGTATTTGTTAAAATATACCAATCAATTCGTAAAAACTCAACGACATGCATGAATGTCATAGCAAGTTAGACTGATAAGGCTAGACGGCTGTCTTAAACAGCCCTATTTCTTCAACGCCGAAGAGGCTATGCTATGCTGGACGCGAAGTTTGAAGTCTCATTAAAATAAGAACTGTCATAATTTGACGCCTGCATGGGATGACTGCATTGAAGTTTGAAAACCCCCGAAAATAAAAGGAGCTAAAATGTAGTGAAATGCAGAACTATAAGACCTGAATGTGGTGACGGGAACCCAACAAATCCGTTAAACTTTTTTTTTGTATGAGAGAACGGGGGCGCATGCCGGAAGCCAGCTGTGCCATACTTCACACTTAGCTCATATTCCTTTCCATAGGTAATAACGCTGGAGTGCATAACGGCCTTGAAGTCAAGTGCTCAAAAGTCAAAGCCATAGCGCCGGATGTCCACAGCCACAAAATAAGCTTGCCAAAGGTAAACATGGCGATACTGCATCTGGCCTAACCTATATGAGCTGCAACCTTTCTTCACCCAAAACAAACCTGAGCAGACCTAACCCAACCTCATTGACTGTAGAAGTTAGAAAGGCGGTCCAAGTGTGCTGGTAGAGCCAGTCATTGGCTGCAAGAAGGTTGTGAGTCGGGACAGCGTAAAAAGGTTAGGCCAGAGTAGGTACAGCCGGGTTGGGAACTGCCTGTTTATGAGCGAGCATGCCTAAGCATTGGCTGAAGACCTACGGCGCTATTATCCTCCGGCAGTGTGTCGCTTGTCTGGATTACGGAGTTCAAGCGTAGTCTGCGGCTTCTAGTTCTGAGGCTGAGTAAAGTTAATGCATGGTGAAGCTAGGCGTTTGCTCCAGAGCTTATTTAGGAGTAAAATTTGTGGCCTACGGCTGCGCCCCCAGAGAACGGCATTGAAGAGGACTCGCGGATCTCGTGTAAAGATTTTGCGCGAGTTCACTGATTTACAATGTAGCTTAAGATCTAAGCAATGTTATAGTTATTAGAACAAAAATCTTACTGACTCATTAGCTATATCATTTAGACTGAAAAAGTACAGGAAGAAGATTTAGTACTAGATTTTCTCCCGTAAAAGTTATTAGCCAAGCTTTAAATTAAAGTAACACATTCAGTTATTTATTTATCAAATTTGCATGGGTCTTATTATGAGCTGCACTCCGTCAAGAAAGTGTGCAAAATTTTGCTTCTTATTTAAATTTCAACTGAGTAATAATTTGCAGTTCTTGTTTTGACATCTGATCTATTTTCATCAGTATACCATAGGATTCTTTTTCTCACGAAATCTTGACGAAGAAAACCAGGCTCTGTTCCAATTTAAAAGGTCAACTAATTTATAATGTCTTCGAACGGAAAATCCGATTCGAGCGAGTCACGTACATCGTACAACACTCATTTCTGAATTAAATTTATTTGAAAGTGGCCTGCATTAAAAAGTAAATGAAGATGTAATTTAAATTACCTAATCACCATAGAGGTGGAAGGTCTCAATTATTCATCACCCACAAGGGGCGGAAGGTCTCAGATGTCCAGCCCGCTGAAGCCGGCTCGAAAGAAGCAGCGTTAGCATCTCAAAGAGACGAAGTGACAAGGAGGGACAGGTTAAAAGCAACAGAAACCAAGACACTCGAACAAGAGGTCGCTTACACGGGACGTCGGCCGCCCGCACGAGAGAGACAGAGAAGGGAAATGTAAGGAATCCTACCTACATAATAACTTAACCCCACAACTGAGACCTGCATTCAGACACCGCGAGCTCAGCTGTGGGGCGCTCAGGAACAATCGTTAAGGTTCTTAGAAACTTATCTCTACCGTAGCTCAAAAGATGCTCGACAAAGTCGACATCTTTTATATGCAACACGCTATATTATAGAAGTGTGCTAGCGCTGATGATTTCGAGACGCTGTCGATTACGTAAAGGTCAAACCTCACACAAGGAAGATGTGGATCATGTCGATTGAACGTTAATTCCTGTTAGAAAACTATGTTATTCAATATGTCGGACATTCGAACTTTATGAAAAAAGTCACGGATACATTACAGATATATTGCGGTTATTTAATACTGTAAACTTAACTTACAGGAACACCATACATAAACCAGAACTGACACGCATTAAAACTATCTACATTTTACTGCAGACTCGAATGTAATGCTTTCTGTCAAAATTGAAGACTGTATTAGGCCATGATTGAACTAACTATAAAAGGTTGACCCACGAGAAGTTCCGTCTTTCAGATCAGTTTTCTTGTTACGTCACGTTGATCAAAAAACGTAAACAAACCCGTCATTCCCATGACGGATTGGTTTACTGGTTTGATCGCATTTCGGTGGTTGGTTAATGCCCGTGACGTCACTGAGATCAGCGACGTCACGGGCGAACAACGAACTACATCCGCAAAAATGGGCTTCTGATGGGTCAACCTTATATTAGTTCAACCATGGTATTAGGCAGCTCGAAGCCAAGCCCTATAATGTAAAAAAAAACACAGTTGAACAAGCGTTTCATTAATTTATCTGCGTAAAAGATACGAAGTTGAAACTTGTAGAAAATTTGTTTTTATTTCTATCTTTAGCGTCAGGTTTACCACACAGGTAGGTTGCGTTAAAAATGTAACTAACGAGAGCAAAAGTGATGCTTCGCAAAACAACGAAAGAAGAAAAAAATGGGGAAAAACATAGCATCTGTCAAATCCGTTTAGAGATCAAGTGGTCTAACAGTTACAGTAGTTGTTTTTGCTCCATCTCAACGGACACTTAAGCAACACTGAGGAAAACACGAATAAAGTGGGATATTTAAAAGTATTCCAAGACCCTGAAAAAGATTATACTGTTCTCTAATATTGGAGAAATGAGACTATAAAGTGTAACATTTGCTCAAAGCTACAAAGAGTTTTTCTGTGAAGTAGTGTGATCATGTGATGCATTATTGACCTATCTCGTGCATTATTGACCTATCTCGTGCATTATTGACCTATCTCGTGCATTACTGAATGGGTAGCATCAGTGATTACATGATTAAACTACAGCAGAGCAATTCTAACTTTGGGCCAATGTTACACTTGAAGGCAAATCTTGCCACAGCTGATGCTAGCAAGTTTATTGTCAAACAAAGACTTTATCGCATGATTATAAATGTCCAATATTTTATATAAATTTCAATCTCAAACTTAACATACTGCTCAAGCCTGTTCATTATTAGAACTTAGCAGGGGATAGTAAAATTAAGAAAGGCTCAACATAGCAGTGATCGAAACTTATTTAAAATCTAGGACTTACATGGAAACAAAACCCATTTTGAGTCACAATTTTTCGACGCAATATAGGATTAGCCCATTAGCTTGTCTAACAAGAAGCTCAGAACGGAATGTACAAATATTGCATAATATACTCATGAAGTGAACAATCATTAATATATAAATATGAGTTATAGGACCCTCTAAGATGGCAAGAGTCTGCATAGCAGCGCGTCGGCCTCGCTGGGTACGTTTGCGGCATCAACGACGCCCTCAGACAAAATTGATGACAATTGCCGCCGCACGTCGTTCAAGAGCTGCACAAACGCAATAATAAACATTAACATAATATTAAAAGCAAAACAAAAATGTTGATACAAATGTTGATACTTTTTTGTTATTATCTTTCTAGGTGTCAGTGAACGGCAAATTCTATACAAGGAAACAAAAGGCAGTTGGCAACTAATGTAGAATGCCAAAAAAAAAAAAAGACACAGAACATAATATACCTATGTACATTTGTAAAAGAACTGGTTTCAGAAAAATTCACCTTACATCACTCGAACCAGCATTTATATATACTTCATTGTTTTAAAAACTGACCTTTATCTCATCTGCTCTATGGTCTTGGATGAAGCGCAGATTATCCCTCAAGGAAGAGCAGGCAGATTTCGAGTCCTCCGAAAGAATATCATTTAGAACCTGGAAATTTTATCAATGATTATTCAGGAGAAATGCAAGCCATAAAAATATTTTTTCCTCTGCATTTCATAAAAATGTAATCAGAGAGCAAACTAAAAATAACAAACTTTTCTATGAAAATAGCATAAAATGTTGAAAGGAACAACTTGGTCATCACAGGTAAGTTGGGTAAAAAATGTTGAATATTCATAGTAAATTAAGCAACAAGGACTATTAGGTAACTCAAATGAAATTTATCACTTCATTTATTATCATCAATACAGAATTATTACAGAATTTTTTATGAAAGAATTGACTAACCTGTTCCTGCTGAACTAGCACTTTCTCGCCCACCTCCAACTCTGCCTTGAGGGAAGCCTGAACGTAAAGCTCCTGTACAAACAATCACGTCAATTCTAACTGCACATTTATTAGGCTTCATTATAAGATATCAGTATTCATCAACAGGTGAGATTATTTTCATGCTGAATACCGTATGCGTACAACATCACCAGTAGGAGCTCATCAAATCTTTTGTCCCACAAAATCATAGTAGCTAGTTATATTTTTAATGGAATGAGCAGCAAGTTAGGCTCCAAGCTCCACAAGTGGCCAGAGATCCTGAATTGAGAATAAGCCTGAACAATATGTTACAAAATAAAATGTAACCATATAGATATTTTATTGAACTGATTCAATCAATCTACCGGTAGAAACAATCAAAGTTTTTAAATCTTCTGTAATTCTACAGGTAGAAAACCCTCCCCCAACCACAAAAAACACAGTCAGACTAAATGGGAAAGATGATTTGCAATTGAGCTGTGGTCAACAACTCACATTGCTGTACTGGGTGTGCAAGTCGGCAATTTTATTCTTCATTGCTTCCACCTGAGAAGGGTCGGCCGGCTCACTTTGCAGAGCATCGCATGGAAGTAGTAGGTGGTTGGGCAAACGCAGCACCTCATCCAGCAGGTGACGCTATCAAAATGTCAGTATCAGCTATGCGCAAAACTTAGCGTGTACAGTTATAGTTGAAAACTTCCAAAATTAAACATGGAAATTTATTTTGTTTTAGTGCTAAAAATCAGTGAATGCAAAGTTAAATAGAACAGAATTGCCCTTTCATCTGCTTTTCACTAAATAAATTGAAAAACTACCTATGGTATACAAACTTAAGATGGAGTATTAATTAAAATGCAAAAAAAAAACACTTTAGAGTGATAATTGGAAATATCAAATTTTTACAACTTACTTGTAGTTTTCCAAGAGTTTTTTCTGTGTTCTTGTTTATAACACTCTTGAATTTTTCCATCCCTTTACTCAGGTCTGCTTTGCTTAGGATGTTCTCAGGTATCTGTAAAATAATATCGGTATCTATTTAAATTAAACAACTTTTAGAATTATTTTAAGCTAAAATATCTTTGCAAACAGAAATTATAGGTTCATTGCACAATGAAGGAGAATGAAATTTTTTCTTGTTTGCCACTATGATAGAATCAAATAAATAAAGCAAAAATTAAACTGGGCAAATGAATAATTATGAAATGAATTAAAATCATATTAATGTTCCATACAAGAAAAGTGGTAATAACACATTAGCTGTTACCTGAGAAAGGCTTTCCTCCAAGTCATCAATGGCATCAGCAATTTTTTCTTCAATCATCAGTACCACTGCACATTAAGGAAGTTTTACTTGTAAAACAGAAAACCAGGTCAATTTTTCTAACATAAAAACCTAAAACAGAATTGAAAGTTATAATACACTGAATAATCATAAAATACCTAGGTACCCATAAACCAATTAAAGTTAAGAAATATCAGTTTTTTTATTTCTTAATAGTAGGAATTACTGCCAATGTAGCAAGAAGCTTTTGATTTAAAAATTAATATTAATTATATTTATAGCTTGTAATACCTACACCTCAAGGATAATCATGAAAAATTTCTCATAATCCAAGCAAATTCTTTCAGAAAATTTGAGATGATATTGCAATAATGAGATAAGTTTGGAGTCTGAATAGATGAAACACACAAAAATATATTTTAAGTTAGGTATAACTTGAAATAAATTTACAAGAGTGACATGCTTACAACTCTTAAAAAATTTGAATGGAAAATTGTCATATGAACACACTATAAATGGCCCTTGCACAACAATAAACTTATAAATTTCATACTATTTGACAGAACCATGAAATTTAAACATACCCAGTAATTGCAGAAAAAACTAAAAACACAAATTTTAACTTTACACACTTTAATAAATAACATTATTCATCTTTATAAATAAATGTGTTTTGAAAGTTGAAAAATGTTTGACTACCAGTAGGTATGTCAAAAATATCAACTTACTTCCTTGCACAGATGATGAGGGAAGGAAGCCATAGAATTGTGTTTCATATTCTTCATTTGGGAGCAGGGCCACAGCATTGGAAGCTTGAGGGGATGTCATGATTAAAATTTCAGCTTAGATCTTAATTTTAAGATAATATAACTTAGGTTGTTTTTTGCACTTTTAGCATAGATACGTATGGTTAATTAATAACTACCTACTTCTCCTGGACAAAATATAAAAGATGGTTAATAATGTGGGTACCAGTTTACATTCCAGTTGGCTACTTGGAGGCTACATACTTATTCTACGTAAACCAGCTGGTGAATAAGTGTCAGAAGGAAAGCCACAACCAAGTTTGCAGATTGGATTGAGTTAGGGATATCAAACTGTAACTAAAGAGGGCAATTGGAAACTAAAGCTTAGCCGCTTAGAGAAAAAGAAGTGGAAGGCCGCGTGGCGCTAATAATAAATTTAGTGTGACGGCTTAGGGTGTTGCACACTTGGTCTGACTTAGACAGCACAGCACATATGTTAAACATCACCTTGACTGAGTGTAAGATTTGTAAGAAAAAAATTGTTCTTTTTAACATTAAAGATTGAATGTTTTTAATATGAAAGAAATCCCTACATCTTCAGTACCGTAAAATGGGGTAACTTTGACCACTTTTTCTTTCAAAATGATGCCATTTTTTTTACTAGATAAGTTAAACTTATATTGAAACATGCAAAATACAGGTCTATACTCTAGCTTCACTCACCATAAATTGCTTTCTCCTGCCTCTCATAGTTTTGATGTAATTTCAAAAAAGTGATGGTCTTTGTTACCCCAGCTCTTGAGGTTTCTTTGACTGGGTAGTAAAATCAATTTTATTTTTTGGTAAAATAACTCCAAATAACTCCAGGTTTTGGTGCATTGTAGTAGAACTCTTCTAGTTACATATGCAAATGACAAATTTGTGGGAAGTGTCATAATTTGCTAATTGGGGGCACCGCCCCCCAATGGGCAAAATGTAACCACCTAATGGCAGCCGTGATGGGGTAACATTGACCGGCTTGGAAATTAAGTTAAAATTACCATATATAAGACTCTGTAGAGTCTGAAACACAAAGAAAAAAACATTAATAGGTGTACGTATCAAACATAAAATATGTTATATAGGTACCTATGGTAATTTTAACTTAATTTCCAAGCCGGTCAATGTTACCCTGTCACGGCTGCCATTAGGTGGTCAAAGTTCCCCCATTGGGGCCACACTCAGGAAGATGTATATAAACGGGGAAATTTCTCGCGTAAATCAATCTAATTATATTTTTTTCGCGCAGACGTTTGTGCAAATCACGGTCATCGATTCCGCGCCGCGCAGCACTTGGCGCGGGCCGCGGAGCCGTATGACAAAGTTCTGATTTAGACACAGTTTTCATCTGAATGGAATGGCAACATCGTCTGTAGATGATTTCAAGTAACGCTGAACCAGCATTGCCAGATGGTATATTTCTATACCAGATTTCACAAATCTGGTATTTTCAAAAGGTGTCTGGTATGAATATTTCAGATCTGGTATATATGCCTAAATCTGGTATTTTTCTGGTATATTCTGACTTACTGCAATTGCCGCGCGTCCATATTTAAACTATTTTAGCTTTCTAAAAGTACGGCGCTGTCGGCGCACGGCGCATTTTTTTTACCGGCATAGTACGGCGCACCGCGCAGGTCGTTAAAATGACAATATAAATTCCCGCGCACCTGGCACATCTTCCTGACCATGGCATTGGGGGGCAGCGCCCCCCATTTGCAAACTATGAAACTTTCCTAAAATTTGCCATTTGCATATGTAACTAGAAGAGTTCTACTACAATGCATCAAAACCTGGAGTTATTTTACCAAAAAATAAAAAAATTGGAGGGGGTACTCCAACAGGCTTTAAATAAAAGCTCTTTTTTTGTGGGTCACATTATTGATTATTTAACCTATTAGTATTAGATATGCAAACTTTTCAAATCTTTCTATTGTGTTACGTAACCTCAGTATTAGGTCTTTGATGGCCATTGACAAAATTTTTCTATGTCAAATAGTTTTTGAGTTTTAGGAGTTTTTGTTAAAAAAACGAAAAGTGGTCAAAGTTACCCCGCCGGTCAAAGTAACCCCATTTTACGGTAGTAAAATTGAGCCTTCACTCAATTGGCAACTGGCAACTAAAATGCCATTAAGCACCAGCATTTGCCAAACAAAGTCTGGACTCTGGACCAATCACTGAGATGTATGCTTTAATTGTGTACCTATGTACATACTACCTATATCATTTTGCTCCCAGCCTCCCCCTGACCCAGAGGGAGTCAGGGAGCAAAACAAAGCAGCAAAACTGAAACTTGCCATATAGGTACTATGACCGGGTGTCAATTTAAGCAGTTAAATCTGCTTTGCAGCATGAGATCATTGAGATGTGATAATACTTTAGATTAAGTGCATCCAATTTTAATTGATGATCCAAAAAAGGGTGTTTTTTTATTTTAATTATATGTTTTTTGGGGAGTAGATTAAGAATATGAAATCCGTTTTTGGCGGTCGGCATCGGAAATTTTCAATGGAAGTTGGAACCTGTTCCTAACTGGACCTAACATGCGAGGATTTCGTTGATTGGCTAGGTTTTTCCGGCCGCCAGATGGACTCCAAAGTCCAAACATAGAAGGTGTCTGTTGTCTGTCAAAGGATGATAAATTTTGGAACAGAACTATGCTATCTGAAACGGTGAAACCTAACCTCAGATGCGGTGAACATAAAATTATGTAATTTAACAATGCCCGGAACTCGGAAGTTAGATTCAATCGGTATTATTGCAGATTAACTACATCCAAAAAAAAAGGGTGTTTTTTTTTTTGAATTATATGTTTTTTGGGGTGTAGATTACGAATCTGAAATCCATTTTTGGCGGTCGGCATCGGAAAACCGATTTTTTTCGCGACTTACTAACATGGGGGTTACCGTAAAATGGGGTAACTTAGACCGGCGGGGGAACTTAGACCACTTTTCGTTTTTTTAACAAAAACCCCCACAACTNTTTTGGCCGATTTCGCAGATTTTAGGCATTTTTAGCGCGATTTTTGGGTGCGAAAAAAATCGGTTTTCCGATGCCGACCGCCAAAAATGGATTTCAGATTCGTAATCTACACCCCAAAAAACATATAATTCAAAAAAAAACACCCTTTTTTTTGGATGTAGTTAATCTGCAATAATACCGATTCAATCTGTGGCCTGGTGGTGCACGGCAGATTCTATGCTAGGCCAGACTCCAGTGGAAGACAAAGCCCAGTGGTTCATGCTTCATGGCTCATTGGTTGATGTCCGGAGGACCGGAGATATCCAAGGCATTCGATTAAGGGCTTATTTGTTATTGGTGGTGCATGGCTGCACTCCCAGCCTCCCACGTCCCACCGTCACTAATAAAGACAGTCCCACGCTCAGCAAGCACTTAAGATCTGGAAACCTTTCACTTGCTGTCTTGCTCCAGTCAGTCCAGTGGTGTGAACTGTGAAACTCTAGAAAGTAAGTTGGACATGCTAAATGAGCACCGAATGCTAATTTGCCAGCCGCCCAGGCCGGCAGGCCCTGGAGCTGCAGAAGCTGAGAAGCAGAACGCCAGCAGCCAGAGTCCAGAGTCCAGACTGCCCGAGCAATTGAACAACAATCGCCACTGCTCGTGTTCGTCAACTCTGATTTCGAATTATACCCAAATGAATTGCAGAAATGAAGTTATCCGCAGCTGTGGATGACTGGATATGGCGTTTCAATTTCTGACTAATATTTAGAAAATTTCCGCATTCATCATCTCATTATATCATCATGGAAAAATTTTTTTGCTTGAAAATCTGATTTGTATGTTTTCGATAATTTTCTGATTGCAAAATGGTGTAAAATGAAATAAATGAGTTCCTCAATTCCTAACAGTTTAAAATTGATTGTTTCTTAATTAGGGAAGAGATAGGATCAACATATGGATTTGAATTAAATAAAAAAACACATATATACTTTGCAGAATACATTTGCACAGCTCTTACGAAAGCTATTTCTAAATCTAGTTCAACATTTGGACAATTTTCTAACCGTTCTTCCGAATTAATGAACTTCGATACACTGTGAAGCACTTTTGCATAGTTCTACACTTATAAATAACCTATAACTTTTTTAATCTCCATGTCCTTGTTTAATGACTACGAACTTTTTTTAATTTACAACGCTCGGTCGTGTGTGACACTAGTTTTGTATTAGGCCCACATATAATTTTAAATGGTAAGGATAGACAATAGAAAGATTTACCGCACAAGCAACACTGGGTCAACATTTCAGCGAAGTCGCTAAAAAGATTAATTGCTAAAGATTTGTGATTGCGGTCCTTTTTATAACCACTCTGTCCAATAATATTCAGCTGTCTCACGTAGGATTTTACATGAGTTTTGGTCCACCACGATATGATTTTCAAACGCCGGCAACGTGCGTTCTCAGAAGTTTTTTTCTTAGCCCGCTCACTACCAAATGAAATAATAACACGGTAACTATTTGAGTTGAAATCAATCATCATGTAATAAATTGTAGTCACTTTTCTATTGTGAATAAATCTGATTCAGAAATTTGGGACTAGCCAGATTCAGAGACAAATTTAAATTTATCTGAACCATCTGAATATTGGGTATTTAGCAATGAAATTAAATTACTACTAAAATTGCAATAATACGTACAGCTAAGAAATATCGATGCTCTGTGAATGCGACTTGACAAAATTGCTGACAAATCGGTAAATTGTCTGATAATCATATTATTTATTTAAAAGGACAATGTTATCGATATACTGAAGGATGGTTGCAGCACGTTTGTCCTACGATGCTTACGCAATTAGCTTGTAATTAGTCACTCTGTTCACTGCCGTTTCTTAACAACGTATGACAACTTGAGCTCAAGGTTTCTCGTGAATCTGCAAACACGCGTCAGGCAGCATGAGTTACCTGCTCGTTGGCATAGTGAGAGTCATCAACAAAGTGTGGCTCACCCAACACCGCGGCATCGGTCGCCCCACCACATGCAAGATCAATGCACACGTAAACATTGACCTTTATCCTCATTTTCTTTAGTTTTTTTTAAATAAGTAGTCACCTATCCATCCAACGCTGTATGTATAAATACTCGTATATTATATAAGTATCGTTACAGATACTAAACAACTATCCGTGACATTTCTTGTTGTGATCGTGAAACGTGACTGTTCGTAAAATATTGGAAGGTTGTCCGAAGAATAACGAGAGCTTAGGTGTCACGGCCGCGATGGTCGAGTTTCGTGAGTTCTGAAATCCGGTATTGGTTAGTAGCGCTCTACACTCACCAGGCGCAGCAATTGGTGGTACACTCTTCACATTTGCCTTAAGAGAATCCGAGGCCCAGCGGATGTCGTATCTATATTTTTCCTGGCACTTAATTAGTTGCGTAGCAGTTGAAATTTTTGGGCGAGGTGGAAAAAATATATTGGTATATTTTATGGTAGAAGTGTTATTTTTCACATCAGAAAATGCAAACTCAGCTATGAAATAGTGTACATTGGTCGATCGGAAAGTCCCGGTATTAAAGTTTTCATCGGGTGCCGTATCGAGTGGAGTCTGTTGTAGCAACTGCTGCTTGTCGTGAAGAACTGTTTTATATGCCGCACTCGCCAGTTTCCGACCGACCTTCTAATTCTTGTTTTATCGTGAAAAATAAAATATATAGCGATCAGCTTGGAAATATTTCTTCTATCTACACCCATCTGAAACGAATTCATTTAATGGAGTATTTCAAAATATACGATGTTGAGTGTGAACTTCAAAGCCCCACCTCTGTATTTAACTAAATTCTATACGACCTTTACCTCTAAAAAGCCAATTCAATAATGACCTCAATATTTGCGAGCTGGCCCTGAAAATGATATTCTTATATTGCCCTGAAAATAATATTCTTATACTGGCCCTGAAAATAATATTTACAAATCCAATAACATTTCGTAAGTTCATTCACATCTCTTCTTCTTAGCTACAATGATTTAGATGCAAGGAGTGTTAATCACATGCGAAGATATTGTTCCGCACTTATATGTCTTAAAACCTTTTTTATATTTATGCAAGGTTATTTATCATCAACATTTTCCTGTCTGTTGGAATTATTCATGCACTGAGATAATCATCAAGTTGAGTTCTGTGTTAATTACCCGTTTAATATTCTCAGTTAATTCTTATCTGTGCGTACTCGAGTGCTATTTTTTCCAGCCACGTCCAGTCCGTCGATCTTCTTTCTTCTAGGGAAAACTTGAAGGCAAAGCTTTTTCAAGTTCCTTAACCTTGACTGCACGAAAGTTTCGGCTCTCGTCGGCTCATAATGCGAGAAGTTAAGACCCACAAATTGCGTCGAAGGAAAGCGTCTTTTTTTACCTAGAGTTGCATCTCGGCCTTGACGCGTCTTCATTAGTGTGTATTTGGAGCAACTTGTAAACAGTCTTCTGGAAAAACATACAAATTTTTTTCAGAGTCGCGTATATTCTTCATGCCAATTAAAAGTTGAAAGTTCTAGTTTGAAATTTCGTGATTCATTTTTTTTCTGCAAAATGTTATTTATTTTATTTTTTTCATGCAGGTACAATTAATAGGGGATTCAAATTTGTACCAGTGAGAGAGATGAGGATATTTTAAAATTTACTTGCATAGAAATTGAGAGATTTAAAGCGCACTAACGGTTACTAGAGGAGACTTTAATTTACACTAGCGAAGACATGGGGAAATTTAAGCACGCATTGCAAAGACATGAAGAGATTAAGACAAACATCACCTCCAAGCTCTGTCATCAATATTTAGCCTCAACCAACGTTGATGACGAGTTATGTTTGGGATAATTAATTCAATATATTTGGACACCTCCAAGCTTCGACATCAATATTGAGCCCCACCCTAGGAAGATGACGAGTTGTGTTTGGGGTAATTAATTCAACTTATTTGGACACCTCTAAGCTTTGACATCAATATTTAGCCTCACCCAGCGTCGATGACTATTTGTGTTTGGGGTAATTAATGCATCACATTTGGCCACCTCCAAGCTCTGGCATCAATATTTAGCCTCACCTAACATTAATGACGAGTTGTGTTAGGGGTAATTAATTCAACACATTTGGCCACCTCTAAGCTCTGGCATCAATATTTAGCCTCACCTAACATTAATGACGAGTTGTGTTAGGGGTAATTAAATAAACATATATGGCCACCTCCAAGTTCTGGCATCAATATATTGTCTCACCCAAGGCTTGTTGATGATTAGTTGGGTTGAGGTTAAGCGATGCGGCATCACCATCGTAACTCAGGCTCACAAACCTGCGATCGATTTGCTGTCTGATCTCAAGGCTTCTCTCCCTCCAACAAAAAATCCTCAATTTTCTAAGAAATTGAGGGCGAAAATTTAATGCAAATGAGGTTTTTTGTTGGCCTGTATGCCAGTTTCTCACAATCACGTTCTTTTTCAGATCCATTTTGGTGAAAATGTGTCGAAGTTTTTACTGTACAGTAGGATATATGGTATAATTTTAGGGATATTTGTAAATTTAGCAGTTGTTGAAGTTTTATGCATCACTTCGAAATGAAATTATATTTGAGCTTAACTGATAATTACTCCAATGACATGAACGACCTAAACAGTGTACATTTGTAAACGGGAAAACGAAAAGTCGTTTTCATCAACATTTTTCTAATACTTTTGCAATCGTGACCGCAATTTATTGGATGACAAGTTACCATGCCTGCGGAAGCAGTAAAAGTCATCGTGAGATGTCGGCCCATGAACAAGCGAGAGATCGACCTCAAATGCAAGGTAAGACGCAAGCGCTTATCATTAATACCTTATCTATCCTCCATGCAAAGGCCAGAATGTGTATTAAAAACCTACAAAAGTTACCAAGCATAGTGCAGCAAACGTGAGCG
The DNA here is from genome assembly GCF_000764305.2 of Hyalella azteca. Classification (NCBI taxonomy): domain Eukaryota; kingdom Metazoa; phylum Arthropoda; class Malacostraca; order Amphipoda; family Hyalellidae; genus Hyalella; species Hyalella azteca. The sequence continues at coordinate 47,776 of NW_025945795.1, read as the reverse complement.
GCGAAAAGGCCTCTACGAAAACTCAATCGTTTTCAAGTCAAGTTTATATCTTCACTTTAGTTTAGCTTGAAAATTAGTTGAGGTGTGATACATTTGGTGTGATACATTAAAAATCTGATTTTCAAATTTAAGTTTTATTTCCACACCTATGATTAGTAGTGGTATATACATGTACCTGTAGGAGCTTAAAACGTATTCTAACTATCATGCAGAATCATCGGATCCTTTGTGAAAAAAATCAGAATTCCTAACGGACGTGCAGAAAAACAGGAAGAATAACGTAGGGTTTGATCTTAACAACATTAAAAGCGGTCTTTGGATGGGATGCAGTACTAGATATGAACTTTACGAGCCCATGCTCATACCTGATGAGAACAAATGTCACGAGATTGCTTGAAAATGTAAAGAATACTGTTCTTCTTTTAGTTTATAGTTTGTCTTCATCTGAATAGCATTTTCTAGATTCAGGTAAGTTCTATTTTATTTTGGATCAATTGCTGCGTACGTCACATTCCTTCTATGAATGTGTTGCGTGGTATTTGCTAGTAGCGTCTGCTCGTTCACAGGCCGGTGGCCAAAGGTCACGTCTAAATACTTGATATGGACTCCCTGGTGTTCTTCGAACCGAACATTGAACTCAATACTTTTCCGCAGTGTTAATCCTGATACACTGCTTTCACTATACACTGTTCAGTGACCCGCAGTGTTAATGCTGACACACAGTGTTAATCCTGACACACAGTGTTCGTTATATGCAGTGTTAATGCTGATACAAAGTGTTAGTTATGTGCAGTGTTAATGCTGACACACAGTGTTCGTTATATGCAGTGTTATATATAATGCTGACACACAGTGTTCGTTATATGCAGTGTTAATCCTGATACACTGTGTTCACTACACACTGTTCACTGACCCGCAGGGTTAATCCTTATACACAGTGTTCGTTATCTTTGTTTGACCAGCTCGAAATATGCGGCCGTCTCGCACCAATCAGTTTTCCTCAGTGTGTTGAAACACGATAATCATCTCGCTAAGACCAAACTGTAAATTCTTTAGATTTCTAATGAAATGTAATGAATAATTCAATGTGTTTTTTAATGGCATAGCAAACTGTTTCCTTTGAACTAGGACAATACAAAACATGACTGGCTGAGTTGTCACGGCACGACGTCTTATTTTTAGTGCACGGCATAATTCCATTTAATAACATGATGCCTCATCCCCCATGCACGGCACGATGCCTCATCCACCATGCACGGCACGATGCCTCATCCACCATGCACGACACGATGCCTCATCCCCCATTACGATGCCTCATCCACCATGCACGGCACGATGCCACATCCACCATGCACGGCACGATGCCTCATCCACCATGCACGGCACGATGCCTCATCCACCTTGCACGACATGATGCCTCATCCACCATGCACGGCACGATGCCTCATCCACCATGCACGACATGATGCCTCATCCACCATGCACGACACGATGCCTCATCCTCCATGCACGGTACGATGCCTCATCCACCATGCACGACACGATGCCTCATCCACCATGCACGGCACGATGCCTCATCCTCCATGCACGGTACGATGCCTCATCCACCATGCACGGCACGATGCATCATCCACCATGCACGGCACGATGCCTCATCCGCCATGCACGGCACGATGCCTCATCCTTCATCTCCATGTAAGCCGATGTAAATTGTGCACGGTAATTGCAACGCGGACCAAATATTGCGTTGACTACGAATACAATAATTCTAATGTAGAGTTTATAAAATGTAAAGAATTTATCTTCTTATATTCACTTGTAAATCATTTGGTGAGCATATAAAGGCTTGGCGAACTTGATTGTGTTAACCTGTTGTATTTCATCCGAGCTCTTTTCGTATTTGTGCGGCAAATGTAGTGAAAAGCGTGATATAAATCAAAAATTTTTTGAAAAATAGCAATTGAATCCATGAAATAAATGTGGGGGATCCCATAAGGCTAATTAAAGTACAACTATATATCGGATCGGTTGGTTTCGAAACCGCTACAATTTAACTTCGAAACGCTACAACTTAGGACCGGGATTTAACACGAATTGCAGAGGATAGTGTTCAAAGTGTATTTTGTTAAGTATGGAGGTTGCACCTGTAGAATGAACGAACGGCTATAATACTAATTGCATAATACATATCGAGATGAATAAATTAAGTACATTATATAAGTTAATATAACAAATTAGATCAATATAATAGGATCTATTTAATGTCTTACCCCAAACATAGGCGAAGCAGGCTGTTATGATACTACGGATAACTGAATCGACGAAGAAACAAAATGTCAATCTATAAGAAGCTAGGATGGTTTACGAAAAAGATAAATATTCTAGAAAATTAATAAAACGGATAACAGAGATAAATTGTGTCCCTACGCAACCATTATCTTTTACCGTATTTATTTTTCAACTAAAACCCCTAAACATTACACATACATTCGCAAACATGGAATTCAAATACTGAATTTTCTGAATATTTAAATACTGTATTTTTGAAGTATTTTGGGTACTGTATTTTTACATAATATCGGCATCGATAATGAGAACAATCATAATGCGTGTGAATGTAATCGCATTTTATGCATCAGTTCACGCATGGACGCTATAGCTGCTTTAACCGGTTGAATTATTGAAGGCAGTGACACGGTTGCATGAGAATCGAAGACTCAGGTTTGTCCCAGTGCGACCTAAATGTCTTTAATAATATTGAAGTACGCTAGGGTACTAAGACATGCATCAAGGATGGATGAAAAGTGTACGCATGTTAAATAATTTGTTATTGGACGGTTTGAATGTTAACGGGTTGACACAACATGCCAACGAAATATCATTGCAGTTGCTCAAATTAAAATTCACGTGAATAGTTTTCAATAACTTAACAAAACTCGGGATATAAAAAGTTAACATTCTATTCTCGGGGAGAATTACATAATTCACTCGCTTGAGTCTCTATACATTCTTAAATTCAGGTGCCCATTCGCTTGAGCAATATCATCATCGAATAAATAAAGGATTGGGGAATGATTCAAATCCACACTCAATACTTGTTTCTTCTGTTGACGGTAGCTGACTTGAGGCTTGAATTTCAAGAACTCCCGTAAATATGATCTCCCAAATAATTAAGCATGACAAATAAATAACGCGAGTGCGATTTTTCTGTAAAGCTCTTGGCTCGTGTGACATCCCACAATGTATGATAGAGGAGCAATAAATTACTTGATGTCTGAAAAATAAACCGAGATCTCCAAGCTTGTGACGCGAACGTCCGGCTGCTCCATCCATAGTTTAACGCGTCTCCAACTTTTCTGAAGGAGTTAATTTTTACGAAATCAACAGCCCTCAATATGGATGAATATTAATATTATATATACTATTTAACATCCGCCCTACTAATTGATTATTCACATTATTCATGGCTCTTGATGGGCCTTGTCAACCTAACAATATTTATGACCGAATTATCGTCTATATACATTTGCCATCACATACACTATAACCACCATTATTTCTTTGGAGGATGAACCATTCTGAAACGTTCACGGCTGGAAATCTTCATTATTAATGAACGAGACGAGCTCAGCACACAGCTATTGATCGGATACCCGACCTCCAACGATCTGGTGCTGAAATGGTGATGGCAGCTGTGCTGCCATCACGGCAGGTGTGCTGCCATCACGGCAGGTGTGCTGCCATCACGGCAGATGTGCAGTTATTTTTCCACCCTGTGTTTTGAGAGTTTTTTTATACCAGGCTATAACTCTTAGCTTATGAGAGTTACTCCGATTTTCCTTAGGCATTAACTTTAATTAATTAAAGGCATTAATTAGTCATTGAACTTTCTGTAAGAACATGGACGTTGTTTTGCTACCCGTATGTCAACGCATAATTTTGAATAATTTGATTCCTAATAATTTATTTTCGAAATTAAAAAGCAAGAGGGTCGGGCAAATGGGATAGATGTATGATAAACATTCCAACTTTCTGCGTACATTTAAATCCTGCGCCCTCATGCGATTTGAAGCTGAACTTTCCGTCTTCAATTATTGATAGAAATAACCCCGTTTGAATCAAAAGGGTATATTATTTATGAGAACCACTAACCCAGTCACTTATCATTAAGTTTGACCTCAATTTGCCGTCTTGGTGGACCATTAGTAAATAATTAAAAGTTCTCAATTGCACTAGTGTCCTTCAATCACATAGAGTTTTCTTGAGTCCATCATAGTTGTTTGACTAGCGCTAGGTACAAGGTTTATAGTCAGGTTCGTTCGCCCTAGATTGCGTTGTATGAAGAGGAATGACGGCAAAATTGTCCTTGAAACCTGTAATTCATGCGAATTTTTAATGGGTCATTTCATTATTTCATATTTTCATTTCGCCATAGACAGAAATATTTAAATTTACGCCGCTAATAAAAACTTATCATAATCGTTTATTATAGATTTAAATACGAAAATTTATATGGAATAATTAATTTTGTACATTTTTCCCTGAATCCTAATAAAATAACGATAAAATGGTAAAAGTTTTGTGATAAAGTAGCAGCCTAAAAATGCGCAGCGAAACCTTGACTCTTGCATCGATTGTGCCTAGCGTTGCCTGGAGACGCTACTAGCTCACTGGAGCCCTATGCTCGAAAGTTCTTATGGTGCTCGTAAGTTCTAGGCCGATCTCCGGTCCGTTAGTTCACTGGAGCCCTATGCTCGAAAGTTCTTATGGTGATCGTAAGTTCTAGGCCGATCTCCGGTCCGTTAGTTCACTGGAGCCCTATGCTCGAAAGTTCTTATGGTGATCGTAAGTTCTAGGCCGATCTCCGGTCCGTTAGTTCACTGGAGCCCTATGCTCGAAAGTTCTTATGGTGATCGTAAGTTCTAGGCCGATCTCCGGTCCGTTAGTTCACTGGAGCCCTATGCTCGAAAGTTCTTATGGTGATCGTAAGTTCTAGGCTGATCTCCAGTCCGTTAGATCACTGGGTCCCTATATTCGAAAGTTTTTATGCTGATCGTAAGTTCTAGGCCGATCTCTACACCGCTAGTTCGCTTGTGATTCGATTAATCTTCTGGTATGATTGTTCGAGTTGAAATTTCTTGTGATTGGATGGCTTCTTTTAACCCATGAACGATATTTAGCTGGCTTAGTTTAATCCCAAGATAGCGATTGGTTGTTCTTGTTCAAACTCTTTATTGGCTGGCTTAGTTTTTACTTTAGATTATCGATAAGAAGACTTAGCATTAGCGTTAAGTTGTGATTTGCTGTCCAATTAGCCTTAACCCCTAAATTACGATTGGCGAGCAAAATCCGGCCATTCCTATAGACTGAAAAATGAACTTGAAAGAGCTTCACTAGTAGAAATTTGTTATGAAACACTAGTGACAATTTGTTATGAATGTATGAGAAACATTCGTGGGGCATGTAATCAGGTAAATTTATTTTACATGTAATTAGCTACAGTACAGAGAGTATTGTAACAAGCTGCATGTCACAGGAAAACTCTTAATATTGGAGCACAATGACGAATCGTTATATAGTTCTAGGCCGATCTCCAGTCCATTAGATCACTGGGGCCCTATACACGGAAGTTCTTATGTGGTGCTCGTAAGTTCTAGGCCGATCTCCAGTCCGTTAGATCACTGGGGCCCAATATTCGAAAGTACTTATGGTGCTCGTAAGTTCTAGGCCGATCTCTACTCCGCTAGTTTCGCTTTTGATCCGATTAATGTGCTGGTATGATTATTTTTTATATTTTTTGTGATTAGATGCCTTATTCCAACCCCCCGAACGATATTTTGCTGGTAATTAGCTAAATCCCAAGACAGTGATTGGTTGTTCGTTTTCAAACTCTTTATTGACTGGCTTAGCTAAATCCCAAGACAGTGATTGGTTGTTCGTTTTCACACTCTTTATTGGCTGGCTTAGTTAAATCCCAAGACAGTGATTGGTTCTTCTTGTTCAAACTCTTTGTTGGTTGGCTAAATTTTTACTTTAGATTACCTATAAAAAGACTTAGCATTAGCGTTATATTGTGATCGGCTGTTTTAGTCTAAACCTCTAAATTGCGATTGGCGAGCAAAGTTCAGCCATTCCATGTAGATTGAAAAATTAATTTGAAAGAACTTCAATAGCAAACATTTGTTATGAGTGATGTAGCTTCATGTATGAGATACACTCGTGGGACACGTAATCAGGTAAATTGATTTTACATGTAATTAGCTACAGTCAAGAGAGTAATGTAATAAGCTGCATGTCACTGGAAAACTCTTAATATTGGAGCACAATGACGAATCGTTATAGAAACGTTGTCTTTATTAACTAGGTTTGAATTACGTTACCTCACTTTATTGAATACCCTTTGTATTGCCAGAAGCTTTTTCACTGATATGCGAATTAATTCCTATAATTGTCTGTAAATAGGAATATTCCGCTAGGTGTAGGTGAATTTTCCATTTTAGCTAAATACACATGTAGAATACATCGCATATCCTCCATACACAAAAAAATCACGCACTGAAAAACACACAACTCGGCCATATATGCACAACTCGGCCATATATGCATCAAATCAAATGACATAAAAATACACGCACATAAAACTCTAAACAAACATTCATAAAGACACCATCGATCGCTCACCGAAAATAAAAATAAAATTATCGCTCGTCCAACACACGCGCCCGCAAATGAGAGAGTAAATACAGTTTCACAGGTGAAATAAATAATACAGTTTCATAAAACAGTTAATACAATACAGTACAGGTAATAATACACAGTAAATACAGTTTCACTCGCGTTACGAACGTGGTCGTGAGTTACTTACATCGTCCACTGTACCTGCGCGTTATGAACGTGGTACACATTACGTAATTACGTGCGCGTTACGATCGTGTACCACATTACTTCCCATGCATGTATGTTAACCTAGAATTTATTCTTAAAAAGTCCCACCACGTCCCCCGGTTTGTTTATAAGGCTGAGTTATCATGCCTTTGCTAATCGGCACTCATCTTACCATCGTTTCGTACCTAATATCATCCCTTACCATGCACAAAAATTCAAATTTTAGCATTCAACTGAAAATATTGACTCGGACAATATTTATTTAATTATTGCTCACGTAACTTGATTGAATTGAATCAAACTGTAACTTCATTTGCTGCTCTTCACATTTGTATGATAAAATTTTAATTATTTCTATGCTAACCCGCGCAAAGGTTACGTGCGTCACGTGCATAGTCCACATTACGTACGTTGCGTACACGGGCCACATTACGTGCGTTGCGTACATGGTCCACATTACGTACGTTACGTACACGGGCCACATTGCATGCGTTGCCTACATGGTCCACATTACGTACGTTACGTACACGGGCCACATTGCATGCGTTGCGCACGTGGCCCACATAACGTACGTTACGTAAACGGGCCACATTGCATGCATTGCGTACATGGTCCACATTACGTACGTTACGTACACGGGCCACATTGCATGCATTGCGTACATGGTCCATATTACGTACGTTACGTACACGGGCCACATTGCATGCGTTGCGTACATGGTCCACATAACGTACGTTACGTACACGGGCCACATTGCATGCGTTGTGTACGTGGCCCATATAACGTGCTCCGAGGTCGTGACGCCACAAATCGATGTGCATTTGCCAATCAAAGTGAATTTGTCATGAGCCGACGGCATGGAGTGTAAGCAAACAAGAAGCCATTGTAAGAAGTGCACCAGCGACATAACTGCATTATTGGTCGATAAAATTCTGCGTCTGCAACACAATTGCATCCTGTGGACCGTAACATTTTGGTCGATTATCCTGACTGTTTAATCGTTGGTTTATGATCCATACTTTTTAATTTAGATCTATTATATAGACTGTTTTATCGTGGGTGGATAAAACTGAAGTGAATTTGTTGCTTGATTATTAGCATTGTTTTATCGCGGCTCGTTTATACAAAATTTTATCGTGGATTGATTATACAGACTGTTAAATCATTGGTCAATCATCCTGACATTAACATCGTGGGGGCCATATTCGTGACAGTAACATCATGAGGCCATCATCGTGACAGTAACATCGTGAGTCATCGTCGTGACAGTAACATCGTGAGGCCATCATCGTGACAGTAACATCATGAGGCCATCATCGTGACAGTAACATCGTGAAGCCATCATCGTGACAGTAACATCGTGAAGCCATCATCGTGACAGTAACATCGTGAGGCCATCATCGTGACAGTAACATCGTGAGGCCATCATCGTGACAGTAACATCGCGAGTCATCGTCGTGACAGTAACATCGTGAGGCCATTATCGTGACAGTAACATCGTGAGTCATCGTCGTGACAGTAACATCATGAGGCCATCATCGTGACAGTAACATCGTGAGTCATCGTCGTGACAGTAACATCGTGAGGCCATCAACGTGACAGTAACATCATGAGGCCATCATCGTGACAGTAACATCGTGAGGCCAGCATCGTGACAGTATGTATGGGCGGTGTATAGGCGGTGTATGAGCGGTGTTGGGCGGTGTACCGGCGGTGTATGGGCGGTAGATGTGGACTGTATGAGAGTGCCGTGTGATGGGAGAGTATGTTGCGTGTAATACAGCTAGGGGTATGTGTAGTGTTTGTGAGAAACAAAAGACATGCGTGAACGTTAAGACTGACTGGCATGCGGATGTGTATATAAAATATTTCATGTATTCGTGAGATTGACGTGCGATAGCATTGATAGTCAATGAGAGCGACATGCATGAGTATTTAATTACTTAACTGAGTTAATAATTCCATTATTTAGGACCATCCCAGTGGTTGCTGCCAATAAGGAGTAAATGGTAGATATTAACGGTATAAGTGACACAGAGGAAGTATATTTTGAATTTTCTTGCATGAATCCCATGTATATTTGTCAAATTTCGTGTGTTTGAAAGTATGAGTGTTTGAAGTCTGGCACCGAAAATAAATATTGGCTGATCGTGCCTTTATCCACGTTTCTTATGGTAAGGGGCTATTACTTGGGAACTTTTTTGAATGCTGTAATCATGTGCTATTGGGATACAGAGGTTAAGGTGAGATTAGAAACTAAAATTTCAAATTTAGGTCTACATCTAGTGCTTTCTCTAAAAAATCTGAAATTTTGGTAAATTTATATTCTATTTGAAAGTAACAAGTTAACGTTTTCTAAAATTTCAAAATTTGACGTGAATGAGGGTTCCGTGCAAAATTTTGGTTTGAACAGATTTTCCATCAATTACGGTACTTCAGTTTCAAAATAGTATACTAAATTTTTAAGGACGTCAGAATATTCAATGACGCGGTTCTCAAACTGCATGCATTATATATCTCGGTCAACGCCGATCTTAGCAGCTAGTATGCAATAGGATATGAATGGTTTTCCCACAATAGTTACGATTAAATTTGAGATCTTGTTACAACATTTCTCTTTAACTTCACTTCTTGATTGTTTGTCTGTCTGCTCCAAATTTTATAATCGATATTTGACACATTTCTGCCTGTCCAATTGATCCGAAATTTTACACACTTGCGTAAAGTCGGAGACAATGCATGAATCAGTTGACAGAATAAATAATTTCGAAAATGTCATTTTTTTATATATTAAAAACTGAAAAATTAATTTGTCTTAATATTCGGAAATAAAATTAGAAATTCATTTTACATGTGTAACATTGGAGACACTTGATTCTTTCGAAGTGTTGCCTTTAAAAAAGTAATTTAAGCGTATATTATTGATCTCAATCATGCCACATCAGTGGCCATGTGACATAATTAATATCACTGAAATACTCAACTCAAAAATTTTAACGAGTTTTGGGGCTGCTTGGTGGATTCAGCCTTCGGGAACTGAATAGACTACTGGAGCTGATCTGGCTATCAAAAGACACCAGGACTGATCTGGATCTAAATAGCCACTAATAATGATCTGGATTTGAGTACCCACCTGGAGCTGAATAGCCACCTGTAGTTGAATAGCCAGCCACTTGGAGCTGAATAGCCGACCATCTAGAGCTGAATAGCCCTTTGGAGCTGAATATATACTCTCATAGTGCTGAATAGCCACCTGTAGCTGAATTGCCAGCCACCAGGAGCTGAATATACGTATAATCTCATAGTGCTGAATAGTGACCTGGAGCTGAACAGCCAGCCACCTGGAGCTTAATAGTCAGCCAGCTAGAGCTGAATGGCCAGAGCTGAATAGTCTCCTGGTGCTGAATAGAAATATATTTGCGCTAGAGAACCTGCATGGGTAGTATAAGCCAAAAAGCTGGCGTGACGAACTGAGGCTTAAGCTCCTACACTTCCTTTATAGCGCATAGAGCATAAAGCATAAAATCTGCGGTTATTGCTGCCAGGATTTCAGTATCTTTTCCATGGAAATCATTTTTTCTTTCGGCGCTGATCTTTACTTATATAGAAAAGAGAAAATCTTTGAAAATTATCAGATAAAATAAAACTCTACTGAATAATTGTGAATATAATGTTTACTGAGCGCTACAGAGAAGCTTAACTGAGGGGCTGCACGGCATGGCGAATGCATCTAATCATGAAGATGATGCAAGTAATAGTGATATTTTCTGTTTATTTTCGTGGTATTCTTAATGATACTTTTTTGTAGTGGTATCATTATGATACTTTAGTGTCGTAGTATCATTGCGATACTTAATTGTCGTGGTATCATTTAAGATACTTAATTGTCGTGATGCTCAAAGAGGTATTTTATTGTCATGGTATCTTTAGTGCAACTTTATTGTCGTGATATTCAAAGTGATACTATATTGTCGTGGTGTTCCTGATAATGATTTATTACTGTACCGTTGATAATGATGCTTTCTATTGTGATGTACGTGATTATGCTTCATATCCGAGATGGTCCTAATGATGCTCTATAGCCATAGTATGGTAGTGTATAGTGATACCTTACGGTTGTGGACGGTTGTGGTGGTGTAGGGGGTCATAACGATGGTTTAGAATTTGTATTGTGAGAATGATGAAATTTTAACTAAAAGGTTTGATAATATTTCGTGAGGACAGTGAATGCGCGCTGTGGTGTGATGATAGTTATGTGCTGTGGTGGGATTATTGTGTGTTGTGGTATGAATGTTGTGTGTTGTATGTGATGATATTTACGTGTTGCTGCACTTCCATCGCAAAATTTCATCACTCACCAAGACAGTGTAAAAAAATTCTCAACTGCCTTCCTAAATTTCCGAGAGGTCTCACTCGAATTGAAGGTCGTCCTCAAGCGGACTCTAATTAATTCGAGGACTCTTCAGGACTCTCGAGGAGACTCTTTAAATAAAAGAAATGCATATTTTAATTTCTGAGACTCCAATCTCTACTGGGCTTCTGTTTGCAGTAAATACAAGATAAAAATTCGTAAATGTAACCGAGAAACTACTCACAGAAGTCGAATCTGCAATGCGGGTTTATAATATTCGCATATAAAATGTATATACTTTATGATATGTTTTAAAATATGTTGAGGAAAATACATAATTTATATAATTTAGTATTAGCATTTTAAGAATATTTTGCAAGTAAATAGTTTATATTTGCACTTGTTTACCAGGAAGAGTTTCAGAAGGTATTGCTGAATGCCAGAGTTGAAAGCGCTGTCTTTCGGTACTAAATAAAATAGTGCTGTGTGATATATTCAGTATTATGGCCTCTATAGAATAACTTAGAATAACTAATCAATTGAATTTCCTTACGACGAATGTGTTACTTGAAACATTTTAGACCGAATATGGTAATTATTTACTCATCCCATGCTTAATGAGATACTTCGATCATGGCAAACCTAATATAGCGCTCGAATTATCTCGTGCTTAAGGAGATACTTGGATCATCGCTAACCTGATATGGCACTCGAATTATCTCGTGCTTAATGAGATAATGGGATCATCGCTAACCTGAAATGGCACTCGAATTATCTCGTGCTTAATGAGATAATGGGTGAAAAATATTTCATTCTGGTAGCTGGTAACAAAAACTAAATTGAGATATTTTTCTATTACAGATCGTGGTACAGATGGAGCAGGGCATTATATGCCACCTCACATCACCAGAGGGCCACAACAACTCCTCTGATCCACCCAAGAGCTTCACATTTGACGGCGCGTACCACATCGACTCCACCACAGAGAGCATTTACAACGATGTGGGCTTCCCCATTGTTGAGGTGAGTGCAGTGTTGAAGGTAATATTAATAATATAAATATAATATAACTAATATGTGTAATTATAAATATAATATATAGTATAAATAATATAATTAATATAATATCAATAGTAATATTTATTAATAAAAATGAGTAATGATAATTAATACAAATGCAATAATATAATTGGCACCAACTATGAGGTTTTACTGCTATTTCGGTTCTAAATCTCGTCATCTTCGTTGATTGCAGACACCTTTGCTTCTTAATGATATGGTTCAGTGTCATGTAAGGACTATACAAAGCTAATTTAAACCTCAGCTTTAATCCTTTCATATTAAAATGAAGCTTGACTCGTAAGACATAAAAGAGCTTTATACTTTGCTTCCCCCCTTCGCGAGCAACATTTTTAATCTGCAACATTGTGATGACAAATTAAGCGGCATTTAAAGTATTGAGATTTTTGCCGCAGCTATAAATTCAAATAGTGAACAATGCACTGAAAATCATATAAAACTTTAATTATCAAACCAACTCGAAGAAAGAAGGCAATCTTAATGTTTCCTGCAGCCATGACAATTAATATTAATTTTTATGTAAACTATAGCGCACAAATTTCAATGCACCCATTCATAATCTCGGCTTGCATTGATTAGTTTTCTCTAATAGTCGTTGTCGCAAAATCAAAAGGGGAATATAATGATTACAATATTTATATAATGCACTCGCTACAGGGATCGATGGAAGTTAGATTCGAATATTTAAACACTATTTATGAATTGAAGCAAAACTTTTCTTGACATATTACGTCACAATTTGATGCATTATTGTTTTTAAAATCATGGATAGCATGCAGTCGTCAATCGTGCTGTTCCCATATTAGCATAGACTGTTCCTTAACACGAAACATATTGAAATAATCTTAGCGTGGAATATATTTAAATTAATCCTATCGCCAAACATAAAAAAATTAACCGTGTCTAGAAATAAATGGAATCAATCTTATCGTTAACCATCTAAAAAGTAATCTTATCAGCAAACATCTTGATATAAATGATACCTTGCAATATAAAACAACAATAATTATTCTCCCTTTCTAGAAACGTTCACAAGCAAATCTCATCGCATAACATCTATAACAACTGATCTCTTCGTGGAAAATCTAGAAAGTATTCATTTCTTTTCTGAAGAGAAAAACAATGAATTTCTTTTCTGGAGTATTCATTTCTTTTCGAAGAGATTCAGATCTGAATCTCTTCGTGTTTAATCTCGACATTAACATTTTCGTGGAATATTCTAAAATGCATCAAGTAAAAAAACATCTATATAGTTTATCTTACTCCGAAATATCTAGAGCATCTCAATGTTTTGCGCAGGCAACTAGAAATTAATATTATCCCAAACGTATAAAAATTAATCTCATTACGGAACATCAAGGAACGAATCGCAGAATGTCATGAAAAATAAGTGGCAGTGTATGCCACATTGTAGGAATAGGTTACTGGGCGAATATGTCAGCTGTTTTTGATTGAAATTTGTGCCTTGCTCTATAATCAAAATGTCAATTGTATGTCATGGATGAGAAGTATAGTTGAATAATTGATATCATCTAGAAGATGCTATATAGATCTCGTCTACATTGAGGTCATCTCATTATAAGCTAGGATAGATTTCTAGAAGTAATTCAGTTTATCTTACCTTGACTTCTAAAAAATAAATGCATTTTTCCGAACTAAAAATATAATTTCATTTCTTCGTTTTTTTTTCGCAAATATAGATTTTTAGTTTTTTGTTACAACCTATGCCTGCACCCAGGATGGATATAGTAACGCTGACACTGAAATAAAAGCTTAAGGTTATTTTGGTATTGGATATGCTATTCTTGAAATCGAGTTAAAATAATATAAAATTACCGCTGTTACAATTTTCTCAATGCCCTTGGAAAATGTTATTTTTTTGTCTTAGAGCTGCTAAAAAAATTATAAATCCGTTTAATACCGATCCGTCATGCTGTGAACATTGATCGTCATGCTGTGAACATTGATCGACATGCGGCGAATCATTCAAGTCATTCTGGGACGCATGGTTGTCATGCTATGCATATCGTGCTATAAATCATGATAGATAATTATGCTGCTCCCCATGATTGTATTTTATGCTATTAGTTTTATGCTATTAGACTGCATTGCCATGCTGTTAGTCGTGACTGCATTGCCATGCTGTGACTCATGGCCATCATATGGCTACCATGTGGCTGCCATCATATGGCTACCATGTGGCTGCCATGTGGCCATCATGTGGCCAACATGTGGCCGTCATGAGGCCGCCATGTGGCAGTCATGTGTCCGCCAAGTAGCCGTCATGTGGCCGCCATGTGGCCGTCCTATGGCCGCCATGAGGCCGCCATGTGGCCGTCATGTGGCCGCCATGTGGCCGCCGTGTGACTGACATGTGACCGTCATGTGGCCGTCATGTGGCCGTCATGTGGCCGTCATGTGGCCGTCATGAGGCCATGCAGCTGAAAGGTGCCCAATGAGCCAGTGTTCGATCACGCACAGAATGTAGGGCAAGGCTGGTCACGAAGCTCAAGCCGGCGGCACTGAAGCGAAGTCTCGCAGGCATCGCGCACTCGCTGCTCTGGGCCGTGGCACTGCGAGTGCCATGCCACTATACAGCTATTCATGATGATTCGATCATTCATAAAAAATCGCAGAATGGCAATTTCTGTGAAATTGTTATCGGAAAAGTGTACACAAAAATGTAAAACACAACAAAACTTCATTCTTATGTGCACAGAATGAATTTTTTATCTAAATTTTGGTGGAGATTAAACAATAACATTTGAAATTTTACGTGCGCCTATATTTTTCAGTGGATTTTTAGTGCAAGTCCATGATAAATTGAAATGGCCCAGGAAAGCTTGAATGGAAATTTATTGGACAAAGAAGCGTAATGACAATTAACCGAATTATCGGATCAATAATGAATATTCACAAGTGCCATTGTATTAACTATGTTAGTAATTCAGTTTATTTTTAATGCAATCCCTAATTTTTTTCTGCTGCATCCGGCCAACGCTAGATTCAAAACCTCATCGACTTAAGATTTTTTACATCATGTCAGTTACGTCCTGCTATTGTTAGTGAGGCAACAATATTAGTAACACCTACAACGGAAAAAAATACTTAAAAATCTGAATGATTAATGTATACAACCAAATTAATTTCCGAATCAATGCAAGCTTTATCCCGTCACTCGGCCTCCAGACTCACGAAACCAAACAATTAACCTTGACCGGCTTGCCTCGGTTTGTGCAGGTTGTCAACCGGACGACAACCGCAACAATGCCTTGCCTTGCCACCCAAGATTAATTCAAGACAAGATTTCTTAGATTAATGATGCATTGAAGACTTTTTGTCTGGAAATTGATGTCGGAAAATTATTCCTAGATTCAACGATCGAACCTCGACATTTTTGTTGCACTTCTCGATAACTTATCATCTGTCGACTTATGTAAAATTTAACAAGTAATTGTTCTTCCACGCAACAATTAATTTCCAGGCACGCTGACCTCAAACCTGACATTCCTTGTTCTCCACGTTCACGGTCACCGACATGCAGTGCACTACATCGCTGAAACGCAGTGAATGAAACTGTAATATATTGGAATTAACTACATAATGCTATACAAAGCGTTACTGTGCACAGCATCGCTGCGATGGAGTGGATTTTACCAATGTGATGCATTGCAATTCATTACCGTAATGCAGTGCACGGCATCAAGGCGATGCAGTGCACCGCTTTAAGGCAATGCATTGCATGGCTTTGCTGCCATGCAGTGCACGGCATCAGGGCGATGCAGTGCACGACATCGCGGCTAATTCAAATCAATTAAATGGACGCGTTACGATTAAACTATTCATATGAACTCAGGAGATTATAAATGAAAGACGATTGATATGAATTTATTAATACTTATACGATATTATTGTATTGCTGAATGAAATTGCACTGCTTTTTTTAATCTCTAAAGCTTGCAGGAATTTCCAAGCAGTCACGCAAAATAACTTAATAAGGGAATTCGCAGTCATCAGCAAATATCAAAATTTATCCTGCATGAATTTCAATCTCAATTTCCGTGAATGGCCTCAGTTCGTTCAGACTCGGTGACCTTGCCTGTAGTGTCCTGACACCTAATACCGTCCTGTAGTGTCCTGACACCTAATATCGTCCTGCAGTGTCCTGACACCTAATATCGTCCTGTAGTGTCCTGACACCTAATATCGTCCTGTAGTGTACTGACACCTAATATCGTCCTTGTAGATTACTTGAATGTCACCTAGCGTCATTCTAGTGCGGGATTTGAATACTTTATTAAAGACAAGACATCGTCTTATGTCTTCATAACCGTAAATCTGGAAGCGTAATTTAAACCGTGCGCCGTAAGAACAAAGGGCTTTGTGACGTGACGTACAGCGTCGACATTGAGTTAGTTAGTTCCTTTGATACACAGTATTGCTTGTATATTTATAGGTGCTACACTTTTATTGAACTGCTTTTATTGGATCAAGGTTTGTAAGAGAAAAACCTTCGTAGAAATATTTAATATGCGGCAAATCAGCCTATTGATAGTGATAAAATACATTAAAATCGAATTTGCTTTACATCTCTAAATTGCAAAAAGAAATTAACTCACGAAGGTCAGAATGAGATTATTCAATGTATTCAGAATCTTCAGTTCCCGGTTTTCATCCATAATCAATATTTATCGTATTCATAATACTGAATACGCATGAACACATAATACAAGTGAACATACATAATACAAGACAAGAGTCCGTTCACTGAATACATAATACAAGTGAACGGATTTAGTTCAGAATAAAGGCTGCAAAATTGCCATCATCATTGAAGCTGCAAACACCAGCAGCATCAGCAGTACTAGCAGCATCAAGCAATCAGCAGCAATACCAGCATATACTGTATATAGCACCTGCGCTATAAGTACAATAGGCAGAAGCACCAGCATTACCAGCAGCATCTTTGGTAGCACTAATAACACCATCAGCGGCATTTGTAGCACCATCAACAGCATAAGTTGCACCATCAACAGCATCAGCAGCGCCATCAGCAGCACCATCAGCAGCATTAACAGTGCCATCAGCAGCACCATCGGCAGCACCAACAGTGCCATCAGCAGCAACATCAGCAGCATCAGCAGCACCATCAGCAGCACCAACAGTGCCAACAGCAGCAACATCGGCAGCACCATCAGCAGCACCAGCAGCGCCATCAGCAGGACCATCAGCAACATCATCAGCAGAACCAACAGTACCAGCAGCATCACCAGCAGCATCACCAGCAGCAACATCATCTGCAGTACCATCAGTAGCATCATCAGCGCCATCATCATCAGCAGTTGCGTGCTCGCTCTTATCTTCCTCACAGCAACATTGTTGACTTACTCCCCTTAACTCGCTACCCTCATGACACGACCCTCATGATTACAGCCCTCGCCTCTCACCCCTCAACAAATACAACTCACCCTCGACGCAGTTCAAAGTTGCTTCATCAATTAGACTCTTTAGTGGCTTCCTTTGTTGCGATGGAAGATTTGAGTTTTTACAGCAGAGTCAGTAAGTTTTTGGGGGTGGAAAATAATGTTCAAACTTTCAAAATGTCCGAAATGTCCTAAAATACTAATGTGCCAAAATTTAACATAGTTATAAATATTCATTTGATTATATAATTACACTCGTTTGATTCGCAGAAAATGATCAAGCAAGAGTTAAACACTATTATTTTATAGTCTTGATGTTGGGTTGAATATTTTAATGCGTCAATCTTTATTTACACTTCATATTTTGAGACTCTCAAATTTTATTCATGAATGAAACATAAATTATTGGTAAATCTTGAATACTTCACATCGATTTCCGTACCGACGACATTATTTCTAAATACATAGTAAACAAATAATTTTAATTGCAATAATTTTTTAATCCATATGGGCCAAAATAACGAAGAAAGAGCTAACGTTTGTTTTATTGAAATTGAAGGTTTCCAAAACATTTATTTATGTAATTGAGAGTGCATACATGTGATTGGACTTTATAATGATGATATGAATGATATTTCATAATAGTCATTATCGATTATCAGCAATGATACTTTACTCTTAACTTGTAAGTCATTTACTGTTTACTTGCTGTTTTCTAGTATGTACGCAACATAATTGTCGTATATTCCTAGTATGTTATCATGCTAGCAACATAATTGTGGCACATTCTATGATCATTTCTAATTAATTTTGGCTCCATGCTGAAAATTTGTTGCTCATTGACGCGAGGCAGTGGCAGAAAAATACTTTTACTGGTGATTGGTGATTGTTTACTGCTTCTTATCGGTTGTTTGCTACTGATTGGCGACTCATTTCGGCTCATTATTGGTTGCTGATCCTTGTTTTCTCTTGTGTAGATCATTTACCGCTCATTTCAACTCAGTGGCTCCTGTTTTGTTGCTCTGGCATTCATATGCTCACTCACAAGCCGCCGAGATCCCGCTTCTCTGAGAATTTCCATTGCGTCAATTGGAGGAAAATCAACAAGTTATGGGTTGTTTATCCACAGTATTTAATACAAGCAGTATTTATACAAAATCGTCTGATACATCATCAAACAGTTGAAAGAGTTGAAAATTAGTTTTATAACCGTAAATTGACTCCTATATAATCCTACTTTATTTTTCCTACCCTCAACCGCAGAACCTCAAAAATTCTCCCATAAAGCAGCATTTCCTTTTTCATTACTGAAAAATATGTCGGGGAATTACTAATCAATACATAATTTATTAAACGAATAGAGTTTGGATTAATTTTAATAAAATTTTAATCTTTTAATAATAATTTTAATATATTTAATTTTTTTTATTAGTTTGACAATAATAATAGCAAGACTTATTTACATTATCAATTTTTTATTATATTTATTTTACTATTTTATAATTATTATTATTATTATTATCATTATTATTATTATTATATTATTATTATTATTATTACCATTATTTTATGCATATTCTGTTCGGTCGTTGCATTTCAATTAAATTTCAACGCCTTTGTTTGAAGCTTCTCCATCCATTCTAAGGCCCTCTGTTTCCATCCAAGAGTATGAGAGACGGCAAAGATTTTACAGCTTTATTTGGGGAGCTCATAAGAGGGAATCCCTCCATTTCCTCCCTCAAGAGGATATCCAACGTAATCTGGCGAGAAACTCCCTAGATTTATCAACGTCCGCAAGAACTTTCATCGAAAACAAAGGAAAGGCCCATCACTTTTCTCTCGAGTGTGAATCGAAAAAAACTCTGCGATATTAAGGAAAATAATTTTTCGGATCTGCTGACTCAGTTCGTCTGCACGACGAGAAAATAAATGCCCTTGATGAGAAGTTTTTTCTGACATGAAGTTCATATAAATTGTTAGGAGAAGCCATTATGGAAAAAATATACAGTAGTAACTGGATTTTATTAATGGTTTAATTTATTGAATATTTATCATATTAAATGTGAGCAGTTATCTTCTGTTCGATTGTATTATATTAACCTTTAAATCAAGCAAAGACAATAGGATCGCGATCTGCTCTTCAGGCATTTGTCAAATTTTTTTTTTAATTTCTCGCAATTCGTAACGAAAATTTTCATGGACGTCTTTTTAAAGAGAATGAGGATTTCGCATCAGAATTTGCTACTAGTTTACTGAAAATTCGTTTATTATTATTTACTTCTTTTTTATATGCAACAATTTCATTAATTTGTTTATTGAAACTTCTATATTTATAAATCGTGCTGGATATATTCAGCTGAAATTTCATTAATTTGTTTGATGTAATTCTACCATCAACATATATTTTTAGTTCAGTTCTAAACCGATTTCGAATTTTCGCCTGTACATTTAATCAAAACCTCCTCCTTTTAAAATTATTATCGTTGCCGATGCGGCTCCATTGATACATCAGTGACTACTTAGCGTTGTACTCAAAAACTTGTTTTAGTTGCCGCTGTTTAATAAAGTTTTAAAGTTATACACGTAAAATAAATAAATTATACACGTAATGTTCGTCAGAGCGTCTTGGAGGGCTACAACGGAACCGTGTTCGCGTACGGCCAGACTGGATGCGGCAAAAGCTTCAGCATGCAGGGCATCACAGACCCTCCCACCCAAAGGGGCATCATACCCAGGTAGTAAACAGGCGTATTATACATGTGAACTGTATTATTTAATACTATTTATCATGCAGGGCATCACAGATCCTCCCACCCAAAGGGGCATCATACCCAGGTAGTAAACAGGCGTATAATACATGTGAACTGTATTATTTAATACTATTTATCATGCAGGGCATCACAGACCCTCCCACCCAAAGGGGCATCATACCCAGGTAGTAAACAGGCGTATTATACATATGAACTGTAATATTTAATACTATTTATCATGCAGGGCATAACAGACCCTCCAACCAAAAGAGGCATCATATCCAGGTAGAATAGTAAATATGTAAATATGTGGTAATATAAATACATAATACCATGCAATTCAGAGATACCTCCGCATAGAGGAGAATTGACCAATGTTGTGACCATCATCCTAAACATTGCTGCCCGTTATACAACTTATCTTACTTCAGTCATCAGCAAATCTTTTTTTAAATTGAACAATCAATCCTAGATTCTAAGTATTAACAGATATTGACAAAAGCCCAATGTTCTCGGGTGTGTGTTTTTTGCTTTGTCATTAAATTAATGTTTGTTGGTGAGACAAAATGAGGTATAAATTTTTCAACTAGTGATAATTCAAATTTTATGACTAAAAATTTAACGCCACTTTTCTATCAATATTTGCTATTTCATTTTCTGATGATTTCCAACTGGTATTTTCCCCAATTTATGTACAGCATAATAAATTTTTAAAAATAACACTGTTGCTACTATCGATGCTGTTAAAGGTTATCATCCGGTAATTTGGTCACGAGAATTAGAAATAAACGTGCCCATTCCCCCCAAAAACGACATTCACATATATTTTTGACTATTCAATTAGAATTTTCTCTGTTATTGTAATTTTAACGAGGCTAAATTCTTATCTTCTCTATTTTAATAATTCATCCATGTGAAAAATTAAAGCGAAAAAACGATAAAATTATCAATACGATAGAATTCAAATTTTATCGTATTCATTCTACATAAATTATTTTCGCAATTTCTATTTGTTAAGGTTTATGTTTTGTGTTGTTCAGGGCATTCGAGCACATCTTCGAGATGATCCAGACGTCTGCCGACATGAAGTATCTCGTGCTCGCGTCCTACTTAGAAATTTATAACGAGGAAATTCGAGACCTCCTCGGCGACGACGTAAAGAAAAAATTGGACCTCAAGGAGCATCCTGACAAGGGCGTTTACGTTCAAGGTGAGATCTTTTTTATATAATAGTCGATCTTAACTGTACTTGATGTTCCGAAATTACTTTAAATTCCTCAAATGAATAACCATTATTTTGATATCTGATTTAAACATTTTCACTTTAATCTCTATTAGTTTGAGATTTGAATTACAATTTTACTTAGAAAATCAGACCAGCAATCAAATTATTCACTAGAAGGTTTTAGCTACGGTTTAAAATGATTAAAAAATAGGCCGGTAAATTTAAATCGAAGTTCCCTCAAGAGTTTCAATGAAAATAATTTTACTAACCAACAAAATCTATAACTACGGTCTGAATCAATATACATTTAGAGGACGTTATGCTTTATATCAAATTACAAATGCAAATTCCTGGATAAATGTCTGATGAACTTTTATATCTGAACGAACGATATTTGCTATGCACACTCGTGCAATAATTGCTCAGTCTAATCACTTATGTTGTGTACAGCAAGTCGTAAAGTTGTGCTGTAAGATTCATGACGGCACTAGAGCCTTGTTTTGTCGTAGCCAATAAAATCGTTATTTCTTACACGTTGCCAATCCCGCAATATAGGAGCGACTCAGCAACGTGTTATTGACTGCAGTTGCTAAGACTGATATCGATGACACTCGGTTGGTAACGTCGCTACTTTAGCACACATTGGCTGGGTTACAGTGTAAAAAAATCTTCCTCCTGTAAAAGTCGGAATATGTCATCAAAAAATAAATACATTTGGAATTTATTTGTGTTAAAATTATTATTATTTATTTTAATTTATATGTATTTTTATCACTGTATTAAGGACACTTAATCCGATTTGAAAAATCAGAATATCCAATGAGCTAGTGAATAAATTTTTCTAAAGTATTCTATTATATTTAATGAATAACTGATGGATCCAAAATAAGGTTTACAAGCATTCTATTAATAGCATTTAGAATGTAATGGATAATAAGCTCGATATTGAGGTTAGTAATGCGGCGTCTATTCCACGAAGCACTCCAACATAATTAGCAACTGATGAAGCTGTCGTGGGCGATATCGTTAAGACCCTCCGCCCCTCCTCTGCTATTATGCTAATTCATAGCCCAGTGTTTGGGTACAATTAATTTCTGCAAGCCCTTGCATCAACATCATAACAAGCTCTTGCATCAACATCATCACAAGCTCTTGCATCAACATCATCACAAGACATTGCATCAACATCATCACAATTCCTTGCATCAACATCATCACAAGCCCTTGCATCAACATCATCACAAGCCCTTGCATCAGCATCATCACAAGCCCTTGCATCAACATCATCACAAGTCCTTGCATCAACATCATCACAAGTCCTTGCGTCAACATCATCACATGCCCTTGCGTCAACATCATCACAAGCCCTTTCATCAACATCATCACAAGCCCTAGAATCAACATCATCACAAGCCCTTGCATCAACATCATAACAAGTTCTTGCATCAACATCATCACAAGCCCTTGCATCAACATCATCACAAGCCCTTGCATCAACATCATCACAAGCCCAGTGGCTGGATTTAATATCTATGATTCATTAATTTTCTGTAAGATTAGTCTTACTATTTTCTATCACCACAATATGTGTAATTTTCACCGTAAATAAACATTACAAGTCTTCCTTTAATATTATATAGTTTTTACTTATATATTCATTTCTTAAAAAAAACTTTAAAAAAATTCTCTTCAAAAACTTCTTTTCATTTGTTTAAGGCTTCCCATTTGCTACTGCGTCGTAAAGAAACTCATATTCGTGTTGGATTTTATATATATGCATCTGAATTAAATTGATTGAAAATGATTTTAATACATAGTATAAGCATAAATTGACCAATGTCGTTTGTGATTTTTGCTAAGTCTTAAATTCTTTAGCGCTCCACAGTTTCTCCTCCGTCGCTTGATAATCTCTTTTACAGCGAGGCTTCCTCATCAAAGCCTTCATTTTTTCCAGGGCAATGTTTAGTTTCCTTGAACCCTTTAAAAAAATTTATAGTTCCTTAGCTTTTGCTTTCAACGTCGGACTTAATGTTTAATTTTAGCTGATTTTTTCTTGCTCTCATTGCCAGAGTTGAGGATTTTACGTAGAATTCTTCCGTGCTCTGTCCCTCGTTAGGAGAGCAAATTCCAGTTAAATCTTTTCAATTCTTATTAACTTTCCGGAAGAAAAAAATTTAAGGAGCCTTTGGCCATTGAAGTGTCCTGTTAGTTGTTACATATTTTTTAGGAACAAGATTTGAAGTTGGATAACTTGAAAATATATATTATTATATTTATCTGTTTTTTAATTCATTATTGCAGGTAGTTTTTTTCAATTAAGTTAAAGTTATGCATTACAATGAACATTCCATTAGTTTCCAGACAATGCTGCTGATAAATTCCAAAAAAGCTGCAAATTTTTCATTTAATCATAAGTTTCGATAAGAAATAACAAAAATGACAACTTGCTTGGCTGTCACACAAGCATAATATCGAAAAATGACAAATTTAGGATTCAGTGGCTTAATTAGAAATTTTTTCCTACACGTTTATACCCTGAGAAAATTGTTTTGGCGGTTGAAAATTTCTAAATCTTATTTTGATGAAGAGATTGCGTCGGAAATCCAAGCTGCTCCCGAGAGCGAATCTCTTGAGGACTCTTCACGAGGAGACGGATTTTTGTTCCCATTGCGATTGGGAAAAATTATGCAAAAGCAGAAATTCTTCTTCCCATAAATTTGGAATAACTTTTGAGAAGAACAAATTACATTACGACTGTAAGCATAATATTCTATCAGAATATTAACTATTTTGTATTTCAGAAGCGTTCTGAAGATAAATGAGAGCTATTATCATTGCATATTGATTAATGCTCGTACCAATATTTTCCATCTTTCCCTACCGCGCCTCGCTGCCCAGTCTTCAGCCAGCATCCTGTACACAAAATATTAAATAGTCAATTGAAATTTCATTCAAGTCAGTGTGCAATATAGTGCAACATTTAATTAATAAAATCAATTCCTTTTTTTTTTGGAATGGTGAGTGTGGGAGGCCTTTTTTATAAAAAAAAAGATAGTATCTACATTCCAGCAAATTTTACACCATTAAAGCACCAATATTTTCCATCTTTCTCCGCCGCGCCCGCTGTCCAGACCTCAGCCAGCATCCTGTACACAACACGACGGAGTGCGAGCGACTCATGGAGTTAGGCTGGGGCAACCGCTCGACGGGGGCGACGCTCATGAATAAGGATTCTTCTCGCTCACACTCCATCTTCACCATCTGCCTCGAGATGATGAACACTACAGGCGAAAACGACACCATTCGGTCGGGGAAACTCAACCTGGTCGATCTGGCTGGAAGTGAACGGCAGGCCAAAACAGGTCAGTGGTTTTGAATGTTTTATTTCGAGTCTTTTTCTTTTATAAATTATATTTTGCAAGCCAGTTAGTGTTGCATTATTTATATGTCATTAATTTTGCTCAAAAAATTTTTGAGGCAATTTTCCACTGTACGGCATGTAAAAAGAAGCAAGGACTACGATGGTCTCACAAAATTTATTGATGGAAACCTTCCCTTAGAAATTGAAATTTTGTTTCTCTTATTCACGGCCAATAATTATTAAATCGTTTCACTTATCGATTCAGCGACGCTCACGAAGAAATTTGTCGTTTCTTTATTTTTTCTCAAAGTTTTCTAGGTTATTTTAATTTCTCCAAATTAATTATCGAATGTTTTTGGATGAAGCTCGGCAGTTTTCGAGATTTAATTACAAGTCGTTGATGTTTGAAGATATTGACTTGACGGCTCGTAACGAAGTTTTTACTACAAAATCACTAGGGGTGAGTTAATGAAGAAAGTTTTCTACTTTCCGAGGCTCGTGAGGAGTTCTCAAGAGCTGATCTCTGCACTATTATAATCCTTAAAAAAAATCGTCGCCTCGGATCTTCTTTCAATCAATTAATTTTTTCTTCCTTAATCGAAACTTCATTGTAAGAGCCCAAATAATTTTCAGTTGATGAGGTCTATTGTATTTTGACAATCTCTTGATAATTTTAGTTCCATGATGGAACGAAAAATTTGCTCATGAAAACACAAATATAAAGCAGGTGAACACCAGATGAATTTTTACGTGGTTATGAAATTCTTAACTCAAACTTAGTTCAAACGTTGAGATGGTTAATCAACCGTATATTTTCCTGCGTATAATATTTTATTAAAAAAATTCTGCATCGCTTGCCTGTTGATAGGGAATCGGTTGGGACAATAAGCTGTAACTACAATTTTTACGAAGCTACATAAATATAAAATAATCTCCTCCCACAGCCTTTCTATAATCCATGTTTTCGAGTTCCACGCATTTGCGTTTTTTTTCGACTTTTTGGCGCTGGAGTTTCCTAGTCTCGATATCGGTTCTGGTGACCCAGGTCCACTAACCTGATGATTCGATTTCGGAAAGAGGAAGAAGAGTCGAGTGTGTGTTTTTGTGTTTTTTTTTTTTTGAGGGAGAATGGGAACTGAGTCGCAGAAAATTTCAACAATCGTTTGAAAACGTATTGTTTCCTTTGGAATGACAGTAGAATCAGTACTTCTTACCTGCTGATCAATTAAACTCGATAGACATTTTTTTCCGACCGCAGGCAACAGAGATGATCATTTGTTTTATTTTCCTTAATTCAAGATGTGTCTTCTTTAATGAACTTCTCGCCTCTTCCATGTGTTTTATTTTAATTGATATTACCTGGGGTTCAGTGCATTTAATTTCCTTTGCACCCGCATTTCGGTGAGTATTAACGCATTTTAGTATTTTTTTCTCCTTTTGCGCTTTTTGTTAGTGCCGTTCATTATTTCTTTATGCCATTTCCTTCACATATCGTGCAATTTTGAAATGCGTTTCCATTTTCAGGAGCGACTGGTGATCGACTGAAAGAAGCAACCAAAATCAATCTCTCGCTCTCCGCTCTGGGCAACGTCATATCAGCGCTCGTCGACGGCAAGAGTAAACACATTCCGTACAGAGACTCGAAGCTCACCAGACTTTTGCAGGTCAATGAAATTATTTCCTTTCCAACCCGAAGGCATGAATTTTACTTTAATTCAGATTTAAACATACAAAGGCATTCAAACATTTTCAAACCGAATGCATAAATTTTACTTTATTTCTGATTGAAACATACATAGATATTCAAACTCATTCAAACGCACACGCCGTACAAAGACTCGAAGCTCACCAGACTTTTGCAGGTCACTGAAATTATTTCCTTTTCAACCCGAAGGCATGAATTTTACTTTAATTCTGATTGAAATATACAAAGACATTCAAACACACACGCCGTAACGTGACCAGAAGCTTACTAGATTTCTGCAGGCCACTGAAATTATTTTCTATCAATGCAACTTGAAAATGAATTTCAGAAGAATTTCAATTAGAAAAATGTTAAGGGTTAGATCTTCTTTATTAGGTGATTTATTTTTTCTGTAGGGGCTATGCATTTTCTTCTTTATGTTAAAAATTTATTATGGTGGTAATAATTTATTATTATTATTATGTGTTGTAAATGTCTATCTAAATGTACACTCTAGGAAACAGTTGCTCTCTAATTCATTCTTTTTTAATTAAACTATTGAACTTCCATGAATACCTCGTAGTGAATTATATTTTGAAAAATACCACTAATAAATTAAAATCCATCATCCCTAACCCTTAATTACTATTAAATAATATAAATTATTCCACAATTTTGAAACTTCTCATCGGATTCACCAGGACTCGCTTGGTGGCAACACAAAGACTTTGATGGTAGCATGCCTCAGTCCAGCAGACAACAACTACGACGAGACGTTATCCACGCTGCGCTACGCCAACAGAGCCAAGAACATCAAGAACAAACCCAAGATTAACGAGGACCCCAAGGATGCCATGCTCAGGGAGTACCAGGAAGAGATCCAGAAGCTGCGGCAAATGCTGGAGCAGCAGGGACCTGGAGCAGGCTTAGGCATCTCTGGAACTGCAGGAATAAGTAAGTTTGATAGTAAAGGTGGAAGATGGAGCAGGCTTAGGCATCTCTGGAACTGCAGGAATAAGTAAGTTTGTTAGTGAAGGAGAAGGTAATATATTGTTAATCAATTGGCAGCTAGAAAATGTTGCCTAATACGTGTATCTGCTATTCAATGAGGAGGTATTAGATCATTAATTATTCATCGGCACCTAAGAAATGCTAGGCATAGTATAAACAAGTCGATCGTAAAGCAGATAAAAATATATCATTAATCAACTAGCACCTTAGAAATACGGGAAATGGAATAAATTTGATGGCTAAAACGATGGAAATAGATAGTTTATCAAACGGGCCTATGGGGAAAGCTAGACATGATATAAAAAGATCGCTAGCCAAGGAGAATGAAATAGGTCAATTATTCTCAAATGGCGGCACGTAAATTCTATGAGTACAATAAGTAAGTCCGTTGGTCAATCAGAAGAAAGTAGATCATTAACTCGCCAGCAGAAAAAATAAATGACGGACATGGAATATGTCGGTAAAAATTATAAGTGGGCCATAATTCAAAAGGAAAACAGTATATTTTTAGATAAATAATCTGAAAAGTCTTTCGTTCCAGCACCAGTAAAAAAAATCACATGGCAATCAATCTGTTCCTAAATCATCTGAGATATGAGATGATGATCCAAAAAGATGAGCATTAGCAATTTCTGGCCCGAGATCAACATCTTTGGTGGAGGGAGGGAAGGGTGTCCTATATACTGCAATATTTTCAAGCCTCCGGGGGACTTCCATCGTTCATTTCTATCGCGAATCAGCGATGCGCGCGGGCCAAAAGTTCGTCGAGAGGTTCGCTTGGGAAAATTCGAAGGTCTTGCTACGGGAAATTGGATCCTTTTTACGGAAGTTTTGCCTTTGTGCAGACGACCAAGAAAATCCGCTTTGTTGTCAAGGACAGAGAAGAGAGAGATAAAAGTCGCGGCAAAAGGCTAACAATGTGAAGAAACGCTGACGCGCGCCTGAGCCAGAGAATTGCGCTCCATTATTTTCCGAGAAAAGGCGCTAAATTACACGTGGTATTAGAGAAGTGGAATTATTTCCTCGAATGAGCAGACGATCAAAGAAAATTTAATTGACAGAAATGTATTTAATTTCACAGTAAGAAGTCGTTCAAGTCACTCGTCCTGTGACTGAACGTACGATTTAACGTCAAATGTCGAGAATAATCTTAAGAGGTTGCAACTTGGAGACAGTTTTTATCAATTAATCTACATCCTGATGAACGTAAAATTATTTACCCAAGTCATTTTAGTCCTTTGAGTCAAAAATCATTATGCCTTATATTCGAGGCATATCTTAATATTTCTCAATACTCTTAACTCTGCAAAAAAAATACATATCAGAGTTCCCTGTTTAAGGCACAATTAATTCTCTTAACTCAACCAAAATGTAAATTGTATATTAAAGTTCCCTGTTCAGCCACAATTCCCCCCTACAGAACGACAATTTCTATATCAAAGTTCCCTGTTTAGGCACAATTCTCTTAACTCTACAGAGCAACAAATTCTATATCAACGTACCCTGTTTAGGCCACATTTCCTTTCCAGTGGCCGTGGCCGCCCCGCCAGACGAGAAGGCGCTCGAGGAGGAGCGTGAGAAGGTGAGGCTGGAGTACGAGCAGAAGATGCAGGAGTTGAAGAGGGAGAAGGAGGCTGAGGCCAAGAGCAAGCAGGCCATGCAGTCCCAAGTCGATGAGATTAGGAAGAAGTATGAGCGCGAGCTGGCAGCGGTCGCTGAAAAGGCGCGCCTGCAAGTGAGTGTATATCGCGCTTTAAACTTTTTAAATTCGCTAGTCAAGGAGAATGAAATAGATCAATTCTCAACTGGCGGCTCATTAGTAATTTTATTTGTCAGTAGTATTAGTAATAGTATGAATTTACAGGCGCTTTATATAGCTATATAATTCGCATCGGAGGTAGTTTTTAAGTTACATTAATTTTTTCGTGATATAAATACGACTTGATAACTAGTAAACCGTTTATTAATTTTTTTATTCTTTTGTAAAAGTTAAATTTTCTACTTGGTGTATTTGCTGCATAATTGAATGCTTGTTGTTTGGAAGCTGGATTAAATATCCCTTGTTTTGAGAAATTTTTTGGATATTTCGAAAATTTCATTGATATATCAGAAAAGTTTAGTAATATATTTGGATATTTCGAAAATTTCATTGATATATCAGAAAAGTTTAGTAATATATTTTAACTGTATATTAATTGACGTTTACATGAATCAGAGAGAAAATGAAGACAAAGAAGCCATTCTCCAGAAGAACCATCTACTGTTATTATTCTCTCTCTCAAAAGAATATTTTTAAAATATTCTCTTTAGCAGTCTTAAGTTTAATTATTAAAGTACTTAGCATATTCAGAAGCTGTAAACATATTTTGCCCCGGCATTGATGTCATGATATACATTGAACAATATAACCACACTCTGATTTACGAAAAATATACCCTGACTTTTTTCAATGACGCAATTACGAAGCATCAAGACAATAGACATTGCATACAATAACAAGAAGCAATTGACATTGTATCAAGTCATTTGATTCAAAAACACTGACAACTTCAACGGTTATATTTCGCTTACTCTAAGCCCTAAGGCTAATATTGTATAGCAAACTATAAAATTCCACTAATTAAAAATATTTATAACTTTGTGGAATCCTCGTATTTTCATCACATCGTAACTTCGTTGCATCATATTATCTCTGCCACGATTTTGATCACTCATAACATCATTGACATCATTTTGCCTCACATTATCTCCGACACTGTCTTCATCGCGTTGTAACATTATTGCATCACGTTATTCCCGCCATTATTTGATCACCTAGTAACATCACTGCATCACATCATCACTGTACTTACGCTGATCAAAGAGAAACCCCTTCTCGTCTCCAGTAATTCACTCCGTGATAAGTCCACTTTGCTATGACGCCAGCCGCCTCAGCCCAGCCATGTTCTCTGTCCGGTAAAAAAGCGATAGAGGAAAACAATGAATTGTTCCTTGGTGATATTGCCGCGCCTGCGATATCAATAGGCCTATTTTTCTCACATAGCAAGAAGAATTTCTACGGCAACAAGAAGAACAACAGCGGCTGTCACAGCAACAACACAGAGGCAAGAACAAGAGCGGTGTAACTCCAGGAGCAATAGTGGACGGGTATGAGGAGGACTGGGAGACTGACACTGTAGAGGATATAGAGGAAGCTGACAGTGAAGGAAGAGGGAAGAAAGATAAAACTCCCATCACCATCGGGGTCTTGAAAATGTGAGCTTAAAATTGTTTTATTTTTTGAGAGAAATAAAATTGTTTTTCTGTGTTCTATGTATATTGACCGTCAATTGTTAATTATATTGTTTATGACGTACAAATTTATTGTTTGTTACAAGTAAGGAACTAATTTCGGATAATTTAATAACCTATTAGAAATGTGAATTTTCCCGTATGAACACTGAAAAAGTAACAGTGAACAGAGTAGAAGAACATCAAATAATCGCTGTAAAATTTATGCATGATCGCTCATTAATTCATCCTCTGATTATTCATGTGCACCGCACAAAATTCATTGTACACAGCACAGTTTGCATTTGATTAGCAATTAAATCTTAAATTCTTTGTGTGTGCAGGAACACCCAACATAATCAGCTTTCTCAGGAACAGAAGGAAGCTTTGAAAAGGTGAGCCCAAGAATAGAATTTATGAATAATTTATTCACCTAGATATTTCCTTAAAATTCTTTGGTTTATAAGTAAATAATTGCAAATTTCTACCCAATGCTCCAGCAATAGCTTGGATCGCGAGGCAGATCCAGAATAACTTCAAGTCGAGCGTTGCAAGTCCTGGGCAGAAACCTAAGCGTTATCCGAATTTTGTTGGGACCAGGTTTACCGAACGACTGTTGAATTGTCTTAGAATTATTTCACACAAAATCATTGAATCCCATGAACGAGCCTCTGATGCACATTCTCGCCAAGCCAAGTAAGTAAAGCAATGCTTATTGCACGTAAAATATGGTTAATTTGTTAATAAAGAAATTTCTTGCCTGACTATTTACAGACTACGGGAGATCCAGGAGAAAATGGTGGGCGGTGAACGGAAAGAAGATAAAGAACTTAAAGCCAAACGACAGAAACGCAAGAAATACATGGAAAAACGTATGAAGATTTTAAGCCAGGCTTTGAATCATGTTGATGACGAGGACGGAATAATGATTAAGGTCTACGATGATATACACGAGGAGCTTAGGGTTAAAACTGAGCTGGCTAAGAAACAGAAGCAGAAGGTGAGTAGAATTAGTTAAATGAAGTAAGAGTTACTTTAAAAATGAGTGAAGACCTCTTTTGAGTGATTAAAAAAGAAAAAGTTGGTGTAGAAGGTGGATGATGACCATTTTAACGCTAAAAAAATAAACTCTCGTTCCACAAACGTTCCGAAAATTTCCATTGAGACGGAGTGTTTCTAATCAAAATTAATTAATTCCTATGTTTCATAAATGACTGCCTTAAATATTTATCCTGATCATGAGTTAATTTTCACTTCGCTATTCTCATTATTATAAATGAACAATTGCACACACTAATAAGTGTCATGTCGTAAACGCTATTTCAATAAAACAGTTCGAATAAAAAGTGATCAAAGCCTGCAGTATTTAATTTGAATTATTTCATATAATTAATATAATTATAATAATATTTCATTCTCACCCTCAGATCAAAACTTTAGAGGCGGAAATCGAGGACATCACCAGCGAGTTCCAGAACGAACGCACCGACTATCTGGAGACCATACGCAGGCTGGATATATTTATTAAGTCGTTCATGTTTATGGCATTTAATTAGCCTGAATTGTCAAACTAAAGCTTATTGTGGATATTAAAATGCAATGTAAATCGCCGATCATAAATTGAAATATTCAACGTAATATACACAGTAATTTAATTTGTTCCATGATGGCATTAATGTGTGTGCCACGGGTTTCAATCGTATAGGACTGGAATAGCTCAAAGAAACAAACTAAATCGAATCAGTCACGATGCTACTATTTGCTGGAAATTTTTGATATACAAAATAAAAATTAATTTTTCTAATAATGATGGGAAAAATACAAGTATTCAACTACAGCGTTTCTGATCTTTCTCGAGTCGGCAGATGCATCTAAAAATCATGTCTCATCAGAACTGAATAGTTTACAGTTCCTTCGTACATTTTTATATAAGCAGATTTATGAAGAAGACTATTGATCTTTTATTTTTCTATATTTTTTATAATTGCTTCTGAAACTAGTCCAAATTATATAAGAATTTTCCAGCCTGTTCCCTGTCAAGGGATATCTTAAATGTTATTATTCAACAACACTCAACAACATTATTATTCTCAAAGGTGCAACCGACAATCAGAAGAGACTGCAACTACAGCACATTGGACGCCATCAAGAAAGAAGCCATATGGGACGACGAGTATCAGAGATGGAAACTGCCAGACCTTGCAATAGTTAAAACTAAACTACCACCGGCCGGTGAGTACACATTCATATTCTTGTCTAATAACGTAGAAGATTATTCTATATTTTTTTCTTTACTATTCGGATTCATACGCCTTGTTCAACAGTAGTTCGATTAGAAATTTAATCCAACCTTTTGTAGTCGTTGATATAATCTTGGAAACTATTCTTGATCTTGCCTCTTTATTCAAGTAAAGAGTTGCCAGTTGCCTGTTCAGATAACGGTGAGGTGGTTGTGTAGTTTAGATTACTTATTAATCAAGTATAGAACTGATATAAAAATAACTCAATTGTATATCATATTAATTACCAAAATACTACATTTTGGAGTCTTGATTTACTCGCATAGCATGACTATTTTCATCAAAACTCGGTACCTTCGGCAGACTAATAATTTGAGATACGTGTTATGAAATTCATGGTCATTATAATAATTAAATTTCACAATAATTATTAAATTTATTATTATGATTATTCGTAACATGACGCAGATAAGTACAAAAGTTTACATCTTAATGATCACCTCCCATGAATGTATCATGCAAATCATTATTCTCATCTAAATCATTCGCAACAAGACCTGTCTCTTATACACATCTAGATGTGTATAAGAGACAGCATTAGTCAACCATTTACCATTTCCACGTTTTGCTTTCANACGAGGCTCTGGAACACAATCGAGGTTTTGAAATACAAACGAGGTCTTGGAACACAAACGAGGCTCTGGAACACAATCGAGGTTTTGAAATACAAACGAGGTTCAGGAACACAAACGATGTTCAGGAACACAAACGAGGTTCTGGAACACAAACGAGGCTCTGGAACACAATCGAGGTTTTGAAATACAAACGAGGTTCAGGAACACAAACGATGTTCCGGAACACAAACGAGGTTCTGGAACACAAACGAGGTTCAGTAACACAAACGAGGTTCTTGAACACAAACGACGTTCTGAAACACAAACGAGGGTTCTGGAACACAAACGACGTTCAGGAACACAAACGAGGGTTCTGAAAACGAGGTTCTGGAACACAAACGAGGTTCTGGAACACAAACGAGGCTCTGGAACACAAACGAGGGTTTTGTTTCGTTTCAATTTGTGGCGACATCGCTTGCCTCGAGGGAATTGCCGCCTTCAAGTCGAGGTTCAGTTCTGTCGCCCGTGTTGCCGTTGCCTCGCATCTGCATTTCTAATTCAGCCTTGTCGTCGAATTCGTTCGAAAGCTTACGTGGTCCAATACTTGCATCGAACATGATTCATGAAACTTGGTTCGATTTCACCATTATTATTTGAAAAAATATAAATACGCTTAAATTAATGGATTAATTTAAACTCCGATAGTTATCGAGAGTTCGTTTTCGACTAAAATTACAGACAGAGATTAAAATTACGAGCATATTTGATATGTATAGAAATATTTTTTCTTTGTCCTCAAGGGAAAAATAATATTGACATAAAATCTGATTTTTGTCAGTATTCGATGCAACTGAAGTATTTCGCCATCACGCGTGGCCATTACACACTTTAGTGTTATTATTATGGTAATTTAATCGTCGCACTTTTCAGTTGAAGTAGAATATCGAAATTGTTGATTAAGTACCAATTTTGAAATTTAAATGATAAGTTTCGAAATAGATCTCACCTTGCGCATGGTGTCCGGAGTGTTGTGAGTTAACCATTCCAAAGCGAGTGTAAACGAGTGGGGTTTAGAGGATCACTCATTGTCATTTGTTTATTCCAAAGGATTCCTATCCTCATGTTCTAAAAATGTTATAGGGGAAAATGAATTGACAATGCCAATTGCGCGATCCTTGGAACTGATGTATCACATGGAAATTCAAGCAAAAAAAAAATTATAATAACATTTAGTTAAAGGTTTATTTGGCTGCAGGTTTCATGCATGCTGTTTTTTCTTCGCGAAAAAATTCCTTTTATGAATGAAATGGACAAGCATTTCTAATTAAATAAATTGTAGAGTTACGTTTTCAGTAACTCTTATTCACCTATGTTGCTCTTTTCCTGGAAATAAATTGCAATGTTATCTCAAGTCTTATCTTAAATGTAGGCCGCGAAATGGGTACCTGTCTGAAGCGCAAGGAAATCAAAAACTACTTATCATAACTGCATTCTACTGTAATGTGAAGGCGATAGTAATACACTTGAATTGTTCATATGAACTAAAACATTCTCAAGAGGTGAAAATCTACACACTTATATTTACCTAAACTAACCTACTCTACTAGTGTCTCCGCCCTGCTCGAGTGGGTAATTTTAGAGCCAATTTTCCCAGGGAAGAGTTTCGCACGAGCACAAAATCCAAATCGATAGGGTATCAATCTGCCATTGAATATTATCGATAATTAGTATTGATATTCAGACATAAATCGTTGATCGGTTTACCGATAAATCAAGTTTAAGGCATCAGGAATAAACGATTCCGCCTCAGCGTCAAAATTAATACTTCAATGTTGCAACCGTACTCCTAGTGCTCATTTTCGCGTGTATGCGCTATCCGGTCTTACTATTGCACTTGCTTGATCTCTAAAATTATTCTCTTTCAAATCTCTAACACCGCAACAATGTCATTGTCTTAAAGATCAAAATATTTTATAATATATA
This sequence comes from Hyalella azteca, assembly GCF_000764305.2. NCBI lineage: Eukaryota > Metazoa > Arthropoda > Malacostraca > Amphipoda > Hyalellidae > Hyalella > Hyalella azteca. The sequence continues at coordinate 11,899 of NW_025945795.1, read as the reverse complement.
CCTACATCTTTTAAATCTATTCACTGACTGGTGCTTAAAACCTTATTAATGAAAGGGAAAACTGTCACTGCATGAATGAAAGCATGTTTTTGACTGTTTGTGCAGTATAGAAAGTAATTAATATAACATACCTGCATGTTTAACAATTTTTATCAATTTTAAACTTATTTTCTCGAAGGATCAAACAAATTTCAGCGACGAGTGGCAGAGAACATTTCTCTAGTCATATTTCCTCCACAAGGGAAAATTGTCGTTGATAAAAACCTTCATTACTAATAAATGTTTTTGAAACAACATTTAATCAACACTATTTCAATGTCAGACGCCTAGTGGTGATCTCCCGCTTACCTTCTCTTTGTAAAATCGAACGGTTCTCAGCCGTAGGCCACAAGAAAAGATTCTCATCTTCTTGACAATTTTGAATTGTCATCAATGCAAAAGCACTGACCTGTTCTGTTACAATGAGCGTGAGAGTGTTACGATTATTACAATTTAATCGCTGTCTGTTTATTAAATAAAATTATGGGAAACTATAAAGAACGTGTTGTTGCACGATCGAAATTTTAACGAACCAACTCAATGCCATGTTCCTCTCAAATTTTGTTCTAGTTCTAGCCAGTCTAAGAAATTCATTCGATTTCTAAAACAGCAATATATTGAGGAATTATCATGTGGGGTTTCTAAAGAATTCAAAATACTTATGCCTAAAATTAATTTTATATATTCTAATACGGGATAACGTTTTTTCGTCTAATTAGACTAATTACCCTTAACGATTCAACGTTTAAAAAAGTTTACCGTCTTCGTTTGCATAGCAGGATGTAAGCAAAGTTGTGTGCTAATATAGTTGAAAATTTAAGGCATTTAACGATTTTTCATTTTCATTGGTTTGAGAGAAAGTTAATTGAGTGAAACTTATTAAAACTTTTCGAGTGCACGCCACTTACAATATTTAATTCAGGTATTCACTTAGATTTTGATCGTATTATTGTTCATAGGAGTGGAACGCCCAAAGTTACTTGATGCATTTTGAAAACTTGCCTTAAATCGAATACCAAAGAAGGGACTCTTGAAAAAGATTCTGCGTCTAAATGCCTGAAAGTTTTTCTTCGGATTGTTATATGTCAACAATGAATTATGTTTGTGATGTTTGGACAATGTCTTTTGTTTACAATTAGAAGAATGAGGGAAGGTTCCCCCTGGATGAAAGACTGTTAAGGGCTATCATATTGATTAGTTGTCTTCACTTTGCAAAATTACGTACAGTATTCATTAAAGTACCAGTTATTGAATAATTTTTCTAGAATTAAAATAATAGCATAAGGGTAGTTTGATCATCTCTATGTTTTAAACACTTTCCATGCCCGATTCAAGGTAACATATTAAGTTGTGCGTAGGTAGTCCTGTAACATGGTATATCTGAAGATATTGAAGTGCATTCGTTGTACATAGTCCTACCTAAAATTAAAGCTGCGTAACTGAGATGAATTAAACTCAAAGTCTTCGTATTTCTCCTTAATTCAAACAATTACTCCCATTTGCATAATTTATGCTAGAAATTGTTGCCAGTTGATGGGAATTTGCATAGTAACAATTATAGTTGAAAGGCAAAAAGTTGTGTTCGTTTTGTAGATCAACTTTGAAAAAGAAAAATGTAAAATTCTACGTACTTTGCTCCGAACATTCACTTTACTGCACAATGAGCTCGTGGTGGTAGAAGTGATGTAAAGCAGTCTATATTCTCTTAAAGTGATTGAACATTATCAGGTATGGTATGTATGCCTTTCAAAATCTATAGTTTCAAGTTACCACGGCGTATAAAACTTTTTGCATCTAAGAACAAAATGGTTTAACTTTATGTTTCCATAAATTAGTCCTTTCTACAATTATTTCTAGGTTTATTTATATAATTATGCAATTTTTTATGATTCTATTAGAACTACAAATGCATCTAATTTCATGTGTGCTTCTTCATAATGAACCAGCATGCGTCCTTTGGCTTTTGCTCTCTGCACGCTATCTCTATCCATTGTCATGCTCATATTCACCTCATAAATTTTTCATTGATTTTGTCAAGGCTGATATTTAGTATAGGCTTTTTCATGCGCTAATAATCTAAGTTTGGCTTTTTCAAATGAATCTATTCATCTCCTACATTCAATTTGGCATAATTTTTTAATTCATAATATTTTTTGGAATAGTCTTCGAATTTCCGAAATTTTCGGAATCATTTTTTAAATAATGCAGCACTGCTATTCATTTGCATCTACTTCACGGAACTTGGATACAAAATTCTTGAAATTTATAATTTCATCAGCTTCCTTATTTAACGTTTCGAAAATTTATTGTTGCAGAGCACTTTTGTTGCCTGTATTGGTGAAAAATCAAATAAAAATATTTTTAATATGAATAATTTCACATATATCGTGTATTTGCTTGAAGATAAATTGCCGAATAATTTAACACAACAATTAACACAACAATAATTTAATGTGCAACAATTTCACCTACTTAATTGTTAAAATAAGTCTATAACATTGTCATTAGTTTTTTAGGAGGAATCGCATGCAAATATAAGACTGGAACTAAGTTAATATTATAATATTATCGATCGCCATAATCTTGATCCAGGAGGACTTTTTGTTATTTTTTCAGTGATTTTTATATTCGTTGTAGTCTAATGTACTAACGTGGTGATTTTTCCAAGGTAAGGTAATGATTATAAAAACGATCTCAATCAGCTAAACAGTCATCCCAGCAATTGCACACGGTCTATTAGGTTATTTTATCTCAACGGTGTTATCTCTATCTTTTTAATCTTTATGAAAATACATGCTTCAGTAATCCAAACTTATTTCAAGAAAAATTATTCTTCAACATTAACATTTTAACTCCGGAGATGTTCACACATTTTAACCCCAGGCTGACGCTCGCTATTTTGAGGTGCACTTTATAAAACATCAACGATAGTGATTTATTACGATTGTACTTTTTAAAAAGCATTTTCACAAATAAATTGCTTGAAAATTTTTATTTATATACTTATTGATATTTATTACAGCACAAGACGAGTATGAATGAAATTTCAGTCAATTAAATTTATTAGATTAGATTTAAACCATCTCGATGATTCACTTCTTCTTCATAATAAAAGCATCCGTAATTTAGTGATCGGAGAATTTATCAAACATTCGTTTACCGAAATTTATGGATGGCTTTAATGACGCCCTAGTAGTTCATTAGTATTTCTTATTTATTTGCAATTATTTACTTGATGTTCTCGTTGAATTTATTCCAGTGAATTATTGCTCTCTCTATCTACATAACATAGACTCAATTTGATAAGCCTTCATCCTTCTCCGACTGCCTAATAATTCCTTTTTCGATCACCACTGCCTCGATGTTATTCTGTCAATAACCACTTCTAGTCGTCGACATGCTTGCCACTGCTTACCCCCAATCCGTATGGAGTGAGGCTCCAAGGTTTGTATGCTCCAAGAATCGGAACCCTGACTGTTCCCTCTGGCAGGTCTGAATGGCTCCATGACTCAGAACCCTGACTGTTCCCTCTGGCAGGTCTGAATGGCTCCATGACTCAGAACCCTGACTGTTCCCTCTGGCAGGTCAGAACATCTCCATGATTCTGAACCCCGACTGCTCTTTCTGACAGTTTTGAATGGCTCCATGACTCTGAATCCCGACTGCTCCCTTTGAGGATCTTTACAGCTGCATGACTCTGAACTCCGACTGTTCCTTCTGGCAGGTCTGAACGGCTCCATGACTCTGAACCCCGACTACTTAACAAGCATCTCAAACAGTAGAAACAAGCCAAAGAATCATCGATCCAATGGAATGGTCTACTCCAACCGGTCGCCGGAAGAGCCAGATAGTGGCACAGGTTCAGCAACTTATTCCGGCTACAACTCGGGAATTAATAGCGTCAATAACAGTTTCAATAGAGGCTATGATGATGGGGTTGACAGTCTTGGTAGTTCTTTGATAAGCAACTCCAAGAACCTTGGACCATCGGACGTCGTTCAGCGAGGAGGAAGGCATCCGTCCCAGACAGCCCCTGCGAGGCTCGGCATGTGGGAGGACGAAAACGCCGAGGACAAATTTTTGAAGGTGATGAGCGTGCGCTGCTGATAATGTTGTGCACAAATTGCGAAATCCGATGTAGCTTCATCATGTAGAAATAAAGTGATCTATTCTGAACCAAGTGAATTTTATTATTGGAGGTTTCATAGGTTTTGCTTCTGTATTAATATCTTTTATTTATCAACGAAAATTAGCAGAAAAGTCAACATCGGAATTTTTTCGGTCGATATGATTCAAATCACTTTTAAATAAATATTCCTATGGGAAATGAAAACTGGAATAATTGAATGCTAAAAATTGGAACGCTTTATGGAAATCAGTCTATGAATGCTTTGGTTTAAGTGAAGGTAAGCTGCTCAATTATTAATTACTATTGATTATTTATAATCCTTGCAAATTGGGAGTTGCGTAATTTCTTTATGCATGTTTTCCAGCTTGACACGTATTAGCATAACATATTTATTTTTTGCGCATGGATTGCCTGAATTTCTCCATCTTTTATTTTCTCACTACTTTTGAACTTTTGGTACTAGCATGTATTTTTTTCGGTACCCTCTGATATTTCTTCTCTTGTCACTTCTTTGTGTGAATTTGATATTTTTTTGTCGCAGTATTATGTTATATATATTTATGCAAACATATTTATATTCTCATATATCGCTGTAAAAGATATATTTACCTGCCTAACCATGCGCTGGAAGCTTAAGTTTCTTCACGCTTAATGGCTTTCAGTAACTCAATTTAGAACTGAAATCTGTTTCCCTTATCTGAGGGAAATGCATGAGAATTTACGGAACGAAAGAATTGCGAAGATATTATACACGCGATTAAAAATTCAGATTCATTAGTAAATTGCAGTATTTATTTTATTTCAATTTAAACCGTTTTCCAGTGATTTCACAAATTATCTAATTTGAGGAGTAAATTAATTATTATATTTTGATTCAATTGGTTCTCATTGACTATCGTCATCGGCCGCAACACAACTTATTTATTCGCGATGGAGCTTTTGACTTGAAATTTCAATCGAGACCCGCTCGCTTTTGCCGCAATTTTGCTCATTATTATGCACACCCAAGCCGCCACATGACACTTTGAACACGCATTTCTATCACTAAATTTCTCAAAAAATCATAAATAAATGAAGTTCAATTAAAATGAAAATTACTAGTTTAATTGGCTGGTGGCAGGGGAAATTAATTAGTAAACTCGGTGGAGTCGTTGGTGAGAAGTAATTAAAAATGACCCAGATAAGAATTTTTAGTATAAAATCTTAGGACTTGTAAACAAAAGTTAGACGGCGGGAACGAAATTAACATTTCAAACAATTCTCATCGATGACATCTGCGCCTGTCATTGATGGATTAAAAATATGTTCCTTGTTTACTTTCCAAACTTTTGAACGCAGAAGCTCAACTTCCAATATGAATCGAACTTATTGCATTACTTAAAGCGAATATGTTCGGGAATTAATTATAAAACTTAAAGAACTGAATATTATGACTGATATCATTTATTATCAAAGACAAGGAAATATGAATGTGATATCATAGACTGAGATGAATAGATTCTAACCGATTAAAATTAATATTTATAATTTAGATGCAGAAAAATGTTCCATTTTACTGAATAGCCTTGCCATAATTCTATCAACTATCACAATTCGAATATTACTATTAGATTTGCATTAATAAGTCACTACTTGCATAAAATAATATTTGCAAATAACCTTTCCATTTATTACTCGCACGATACATCTAATTTAGGCTCCCAGGCACGAAAACACGACTTCTGCTACAAATATTCATTGCTAACGACCGCCTGTTAGATTTGTTGACAGCGCGAGCTGACATCCGGGCAGCCTTTGATGTTTTCTTCATATTAGTCACTATCGCGACGCGTTTCAATATATTACCTCTGTTGTGATCATGATATTATATTTTTATCATGCATCAGTATTAAATTTAATTGCAATGCGTATAATTTTCACGAATTTACTCAATATTGCTATGCGTGTGATGATGACATTATATCCCCTTGAATTCAATACTTTTGATTGTGATGTTAAAATTGGAATAACAAATTTGAAACTGTTTGAATACGACAAAGATGTTATTGCTGATAATTTGATACTCTTTCGAGTGTATTGACAGGATTGATACACGTGTGATTAAGTTGTATCAGGTAAAACAGTGCTCGTATTTTTATTATTCAAGTCATAATGCTGGACAATTCTCACCTATTCGCTGCTATATTGCCGTTTTAAGAATCCGATTAAGTTTTTGTGGTGATCGCATGCAATTATTGCTGTTATTACACATTCTGCAAATGATTTAAGAGCATCTTACCTTATTTCGAAAATTACGTTGCATGAAATAGCGCCATTTTCATGACACTGCGATAGAGCGTCATTATTAATTCGCCCTCGGAAATTCTAAATTATTCCCAGATCCCTTGACAATTTTTAATGCTTCAGTTATTGACAATTTTTAATTTGTCGTCAGATGACAAAAGTATCGTTGATGAACATTATTAGGCAGTGTCCACGATGGTAAAAAAAGGCTTAATGAATTTACCATGTGAATTTTGTACGGAATGGGCAATTTCAGCAGAATTGGTCCACCTAATAATTGAGCACTTTTATTCTTCGAATTATTGTATCAATAATTCAGGCTTAAATTAACTCACCTAAAACAAAATGTTGAATTAAGCAATAAATCAAAATTTAGACAAAAACTGCCTTGTAATGCAATTTAAATCCTCTAATTTGATTTATTTCCTATATCTAGAAAAATAAAAGTCATGATCTCATCCAATTCAGTTGTTGTTGCCATAGTTGCCTGGTATCCGTTGCCGGATATCTAAATATCCTGTGGATATTGTCGTTTGGAGCACCAAGGCGCACCTGTGCAGAGATAACCTTCGTACTAATGGCCAATTTGAGACCAATGTGTACCCTCGCAAATTGTCTCTAATGACCCGACACAGAATGCAAAATTGCTGTTACGTTGCAGATATGTTCCGTCGTCGAGCAGTTAGTCGAGATGCACTTCCTTATCGGTAAAAAATTGCCATGTTTGGGAGCAGCAAATATTCTCGCGAAAACATCATTGAAATCTCTACTAATTTCAAACAATTTATAGCATGACTAGCAGCAAGTGCATTCAATTTCATTTAGTTAATTTAACTTCCTTCTGTTTATGTGTGAGTGAATCAGGTACTTTGGATTTGTGTTGAACTTCAATGTGTTATTTATACGTTCAGTTTCTAAAGTTTGCGGTATCTGAAGTATATTGCTGAAACTGTTTTTCACTGAACAATTTCTATACAAGGAATGCTTGTTATACGAGTAAATTGTCAGAGAAAGACATTCATCGCAACATTCTTAACAATTTCTATTCAAAGAATGACTGGTTATACATTGTCCAAGAAAGACATTCATCGCAACATTCTTAGGACAACAATTATGGCTTGCATGAATGTATCTGTCGATTTATTCAAGCCTCGATCCAATTATAATCACGACCGGCTTCCGAAAGTATCATTTTTCAAATCAGAACAAACTACAAAAATAATACAAACGATAACAAGCAGGTTCACAGGGAACCAAAAACAACGAATTCAAAACATTTGAAAGCGTTTTCTGCATCGCAAAGGCTTGCAAGGAACACAACGCGCTCATCAGTTTAATTGCTGCGCCGTAACTTGAATCTCGGGCGTGTTTTGAAAGCCGTTAGTCAAGCCGTTCATTTATAGCGGATATTTATGGGTATTTTTAAAGGCTGCTAATTCTGCGATCAAAGCCTTTAATTAATCGTCATGAACGCCGTCCAGCATGATGAGCGTCCGGTTAAGTGAGATGAATGCACTTCTGCGCGAGAATATGATGCTTTAGTTGGGCTGCAAGACAATATACGAGAATTAGTATAGTGTAATACTGTATAGTATAGTATAGTATAGTATAGTATAGTATAGTATAGTATAGTATAGTATAGTATAGTATAGTATAGTATAGTATAGCACAATATAATACAACAAGTGGCGATTTTAATTTTGCAATATAGAGGTGATGTGTAAGAAGCGCGCTAATATATTGATGATCAGAGTATCTCAAACATATCTCAACGAAAATATGTGAAATATATTCTTTATGTAAGTTCATACTCATATATATTGTATCAGAAATTTCTGTAAAACAGAAATTAAACTCTATAGTGGAGCATCGTTAAGGAACGTACATCCTTTTCCAACCAGTTTCATTTGTGACAAAAGCAACCAGTTTCTTGGCACAAGCCCCCATTGTTCTCAGAAGTTCTCGAGAGAATTAGAAAAAGAATCGGATTTTTTGAGCAGAAACTTGGGCTTTTTATCCTTGTCGTAATTAGTTCAGTTTAAACATTCCGAGAGAATTGAAAGATGCAAACGCCTCTCCAGAGGAATGGAAGATTCTCGTACTGAAACATTTGGTTGCTGGAGCACGCGTCATTCCAATAAAAATGCATAATATATTCAGACTCTATGAATATATTCAGACTCTGAATGTAAATCGTATTCAGAATATCTATGTTTAACGTCGATCATTTTGATCGTTTGCTAATTTTTACGAATCTCTGGGAACAGTTGTGAATTTAACTAAAATTTTGATTATTCAATTAAATGACAGCAAGAAAATTAGATAATAAAATATTCAACAGTTGAAATCGCAAGGTATTAACTATCTTTCGAGGCAATTAGATATTCATAAGGTTTTATTTAATTAAAATAGAAGCCATATCACATTCTTATTAGTGGCACGCAATTCACCTTCTACTATACTCTACTAATTTACTATTTGTAGACCTTTCTTTAAACTTTTCTAGGTATTTCCTGAATAACCTTAAATGTAGGGACTCTTTATCAAGTTTGATATGAAATAATACAATCTCATTTCATATCATGCGTTGCAAATGTAAATGCTTGAAGCCGTCGTGATTGTAAAGATGTTTCTTAATTGCAAACGACGACCCTATTGATCACAAAACCGCCCAAACATTGTAGCTGTAATATTTTATATTACATAGTAACTGATAAATAACTATAATAACTGTAGAATATCGTAATTTAAAAGGGGCAATAAACATAAAACGGTTACGGAGCTTATTCACATTGATAAATTTGACACATCAAATGTTAAATTAAATAAATTTGACACATCAAATTTTTTTAATTGGATGTCAAAAACATCCAATTAAAAATGCCTATTATCTCACGCCCTAAAATTTCTCTTCATTCTCTCTCATCTTGCTTTATGCTAGGAGCATTATCCTTTTGTCAATAAATTGACTCACCATGCACTTACCATCATCATCCTCCCTGATATTTGTCGCTCATAAATTCACGAGTCCATTTATCATCGCTCATCTGCAACACGTTCATCATCCTCAATTTTTTGCATCATCTTTCAGTTCCCTCAATGGCCGCCTGTTTCAGCTCTGGACAAGCTAGGCCTGCAGAGGAAAAATAATAATGTAACCAGCTTGCCTGACAATTCAAAACTTGAATAATGCTTTGAGTTATTTTTTTGGAACCAAAATAGCGTGAAAGAAGAAACAGTTATAACCATAGTTGGATAAGATAAAATCTATCAACGCAGTTTTTGCACTGAACTGAAGTTGCTTTTAACCTTTTTTATGTTTTAAATTTGTCAATTTTTTAATTTACTGGATATATATTTCTAGTTTATTATTATAACCAAAAAAGTGATTATAACAAGTGGTTGTGTCCCAAAGAGAATTTTACTCTTCCAACACTAAACTAGATTCTTCTATTTTATTAGTTAATGCAAAATTTGTGTCGTTTCTTTAGAAACTCAAAATAACTGCTTTTAATGAAACTTTCTTCGAAATTTCCCAGTTTTGAAGTCTAATTAATTTGCTGTTTAATTAAACTATTTCCTTTTTCGTTTTTAAGTGTTTCATGTTCTCTAAAAAAGTTAGTTCAACTATTCATTATTTAGGTTATCATCATTATCAAGTTTTCAACCATCTGTTTCGTATCAGTCTCATCGTAATCTATCATAGTTCCATGGGCGTTCACATATCTCCGTTTTAGAGTTCATCTCCTTGATTCGTTTAATACCAGTTTCTCACATCATCAAGCTTGGCGTATTATCCCCTCGACATACAAAAAAGTCTCCTCATTAACACGCAGACAATCACACTCACCAAACTCACCATCAATTATTTTATTCGTCCATTGAAATTCACCATTTCCATCCTTCTTGGCATATTCTCCCCTCGACATACAAACAAGTCGCCTCATTAACACGCAGACAATCACACTCATCAAACTCACCATCAATTAATTTAGTCATCCATTGAACTCCGCCATTTCCATCCTCCTTTGCATATTCTCCTATCGACATACAAACACTTCGCCTCAGACAATTCACACTCACCAAACTCACCATAAATTATTTTAGTCGTCCATTGAACTTCACCATTTCCATCCTTCGCCCAATTTTCATCCCCCACTAATCAACCGCTGAACCGCTTGCTCAACCGCACGGCTGGCAGGGGTTCAACCAGGAGCGCGAGTCCCCATCAAGCCCGCGTTGGGCTCAAGTCCCAGGGGGACGTTGGGGCTTTCCTTAAGCGACGCGTGGACGGGGGACGAAGAACCCCTCCATGGGGGGAGCTCCATGAACCCCTTCATCACGGGGAGTCCGGACGACTCCTCCGAAGACTGCATGGAGGACAAGTGTGATGGATACCTCCAGGTGCTCTACGCTGACCACGCGTTTACCGATGTATTTCAAAATCATTCTGAATATGCGACGGTGAATTAAAAAAATAAATGGGAGGCTAATTCATGCAAGTGCGCGTTTAACCTTTGTATATCAGCCTCAATCGACAGAAGTGACGGTAAATTTCGTTATTTCAAAAGCCTACTTTTGCGTATATGCGCCTTGTCGATTCATTTCAGGCAAACTGAAAATTAGCAACGAGATAGTTGAAAACTGGCAGAAAAATTATTTGTGTGTCTAGCAGTAAAAACTTTAACATGGACCAGCCTAGGTTTTGAGCACATCGTGCAAGTTTTAACGCAAGCTAGAAGAGCCCCATGAGTTTGGTAATTTTCCATTAAAATTAAATTCTTGTCAAAGTTCTTAACATTCATTTCGAAATTTGTGGAAGATTTGAACAATCAAGATTAGAAACTAATGTTCGGCTTCGAAGATAATCGGTTAGCTTGACACCGATGGTAACGGAACTCGAAAGCCTCGTAGACACGTCTACTGAGCAGCAGCAGACACGCGTCTACCGATCGACGATCAATTATAGCTGCCCGATTGATCATTTAAGCAAATAACATGTATTTTCAGCCTGCTTAAAGTCGTTGCAAGCGTATGATGAAATATTTGACCTACTGCAAGAAGCGTCAAGCTTATTACGTATCTATTACGCTATTACGCCCAACTGCAAGTCTTTTCATGCGTAGGTACCACTTTTGTATGCTGCGTGCGGCATTTCAAGTATATATTGGCACATGAAAAGTCGTCTCAAGCGTACCACGTTCATTTTCAGTCTATGAAAAATTTCCAAAGGTAATTTTCACCTTATAGCTTGCGTAACTTTTTGGCAATGCGGCAATTGCAGCTCATAGGTAGTTCAAAATTTTTGAGTGCTGACCCAATGCTTTTTCAACGTGAAGGTCCAGCACTGCATATGTATTCGCAATACGTGCAAAGAATACACTGTTAGAAAAATTACCGTTAACGGTATTACCGGCGTTTCAGTGGCCGGTCGGCACGTGAAAAGAA